>NW_028320816.1:0-93904 GCF_062004578.1 Staurois parvus
CGGAACATCTGCGATTTGCTGCGAATTCTGAAGTCGTTCTGGCGTGACTTTATTGCGATTTCACAGACAGAATATCATGGAAATCACGCTGCAGATCGCAAGAAATCATTGAAAATCTTTACGAGTCGCAATAAAGTCTTCAGAAATCGCGCTGAAACCGCGTTCAAATTGTGCGGTTCTAAATCGCAGCGGCGTGAGCGGTGACTGACTCTCAGAAGCGGCTCCTGATCATGTGACCATTGATGGCCAATCACAGCAGTCATGTAGTTGGGGAGCTTAGCCTATATAAACCAATGACAGGCGGACGGCGGCCCCTCGGCCTGCGTAAACCGATGACAGGCGGACGGCGGCCCCTCGGCCTGCGTAAACCGATGACAGCGGCCCCTCGGCCTGCGTAAACCAATGACAGCGGCCCCTCGGTCTGCGTAAACTGATGACAGGAGGACGGCGGCCCCTCGGCCTGCGTAAACCGATGACAGGCGGACGGCGGCCCCTCGGCCTGCGTAAACCGATGACAGGAGGACGGCGGCCCCTCGGCCTGTGTAAACTAATGACAGCGGCCCCTCGGCCTGCGTAAACCGATTACAGGAGGACGGCGGCCCCTCGGCCTGTGTAAACCGATTACAGGAGGACGGCGGCCCCTCGGCCTGTGTAAACCAATGACAGCGGCCCCTCGGCCTGCGTAACCCGATGACAGGCGGACGGCGGCCCCTCGGCCTGCGTAAACCGATGACAGGAGGACGGCGGCCCCTCGGCCTGCGTAAACCAATGACAGCGGCCCCTCGGCCTGCGTAAACCGATTACAGGAGGACGGCGGCCCCTCGGCCTGTGTAAACCAATGACAGCGGCCCCTCGGCCTGCGTAAACCGATTACAGGAGGACGGCGGCCCCTCGGCCTGTGTAAACCAATGACGGCGGCCCCTCGGCCTGCGTAACCCGATGACAGGCGGACGGCGGCCCCTCGGCCTGCGTAACCCGATGACAGGCGGACGGCGGCCCCTCGGCCTGCGTAACCCGATGACAGGCGGACGGCGGCCCCTCGGCCTGCGTAACCCGATGACAGGCGGACGGCGGCCCCTCGGCCTGCGTAACCCGATGACAGGCGGACGGCGGCCCCTCGGCCTGCGTAACCCGATGACAGGCGGACGGCGGCCCCTCGGCCTGCGTAAACCGATGACAGGAGGACGGCGGCCCCTCAGTCTGATCACATGACCACTATGATGGCCAATCACAGCAGTCACGTGGTTGGGAAGCTTAGCCTATATAAACCAATGACAGGCTGACGATTGCCACTGTTCATGTGACCACACACCACGGGGGAGTCTTGGTGTCCCCGGGGTCCAGGCTGTGACATTTGTCCCCTAATCACAGGTAACCGCTCGCCCTCTCGGGATTTGGGGAATCACTGCCAGCCAATCCTCTGTTCCTCGCGGAGAGTCCTGGGGATGGGTAGGAGGGATAGGGTTGGCTTGTTGCGCCATCGTAGATCTGATGCACAATGCTTTGTGTCTGTAGATCCTGTGCATGACCCGGACTCTGTACTCTGTACTCTCTGCACGCTTTATGATGATTTTGGATGTTTTCCGGAATAATTACAATAAAATCCATTTACTATGAAGACCTGGTGTGCTCTCTGTCCTTGTCTCATTGACTCCGCCCACATCCGGGATCCCTGAGGACCGGGATAGGGGAAGGGAGAATGACGGACAGCTGACCTGTGTGTCCTGTCATAATGCCCTCCAAACATTCATTGGGGCCCCACATTGCATGCGGATGGTCAGCGGGGCACGGCATGACCCCAGGGTACAATCTATAGTCCCGGTGATTGTTCTACTTGTCAGGAGATGGAGAGATACAAAGTAACATTGTTTATAAACATCGATCAGACAGGAGATAGATACAAAGTAACATTGTTTATAAACATCGATCAGACGGGGGATGGAGAGATACAAAGTAACATTGTTTATAAACATCGATCAGACGGGAGATAGAGATACAAAGTAACATTGTTTATAAACATCGATCAGACGGGAGATGGAGAGATACAAAGTAACATTGTTTATAAACATTGATCAGACGGGAGATAGAGATACAAAGTAACATTGTTTATAAACATCGATCAGATGGGAGATGGAGAGATACAAAGTAACATTGTTTATAAACATTGATCAGACGGGAGATAGAGATACAAAGTAACATTGTTTATAAACATCGATCAGACGGGAGATAGAGAGATACAAAGTAACATTGTTTATAAACATCGATCAGACGGGAGACGGAGAGATACAAAGTAACATTGTTTAGAGAGGAGGGGGCCTTGTGTGCATGGAACCTCCTGGAGTTGGGGGCCCCATTTCTGGGCAGAAGATGAATCCGGCAGCAGCACACGGGGCCCGGTGGTGATGTAGGTTGGTACACAGACAGGTTACATGTCAGTAACTGATTTCCTCTTCCTTGTATGCCGCCTGATTCTAGTATCGTGGTTGGTGGTGATGATGGTGGGCGGAGCAACCTGCCCCCCCTCCCCCGCCTTTCCACCATACTGGGAGCTTAAAGAGAACCGGTCACCCTGACTGCTGCCATTTCCAGCTCTGCCAGCCCTCTGGAAGCAACGCTAGTTCCAGGTTGGGTTCTACTTGTCCCTGCTGGACCTCCCAGCACATCCCGGCGCTGCAGAGGAGTCTCACCCGTACCGTGGAAGAGCTGCCGTGACCGGTTCCCTTTAGCTGCCCGTGTCCTTTCTCCTGGATCTGTGTGCATGTTCTGCTGTGCTGCTTTGTATTGGCAGATGGACCCCTCGTCTCATACAGATTGTACCCCTCGGGGTGATCGACTTCCTCCCCTCTGTGTCATTTCCTCTGTTAAAGGGCCAGCAGACCCAAAAAAGGTCGTCTGTTATATGAAAGAGCTGTTCCTACCGTCTACATGTATGTATGTATGTGGGACCGTGTGCACACTTCTCTGATCTCTGAGGGCACTCGTCAACCTAGGCCGGGCTTTACATCCATCCAGGCCGGGCTTTACATCCATCCAGGCCGGGCTTTACATCCATCCAGGCCGGGCTTTACATCCATCCAGGCCGGGCTTTACATCCATCCAGGCCGGGCTTTACATCCATCCAGGCCGGGCTTTACATCCATCCACGCCGGGCTTTACATCCATCCAGGCCGGGCTTTACATCCATCCACGCCGGGCTTTACATCCATCCACGCCGGGCTTTACATCCATCCACGCCGGGCTTTACATCCATCCACGCCGGGCTTTACATCCATCCACGCCGGGCTTTACATCCATCCACGCCGGGCTTTACATCCATCCACGCCGGGCTTTACATCCATCCACGCCGGGCTTTACATCCATCCACGCCGGGCTTTACATCCATCCACGCCGGGCTTTACATCCATCCACGCCGGGCTTTACATCCATCCACGCCGGGCTTTACATCCATCCACGCCGGGCTTTACATCCATCCACGCCGGGCTTTACATCCATCCACGCCGGGCTTTACATCCATCCACGCCGGGCTTTACATCCATCCACGCCGGGCTTTACATCCATCCACGCCGGGCTTTACATCCATCCACGCCGGGCTTTACATCCATCCACGCCGGGCTTTACATCCATCCACGCCGGGCTTTACATCCATCCACGCCGGGCTTTACATCCATCCACGCCGGGCTTTACATCCATCCACGCCGGGCTTTACATCCATCCACGCCGGGCTTTACATCCATCCACGCCGGGCTTTACATCCATCCACGCCGGGCTTCACGTCCATCCAGAAGGCCAGTTGGTGCCATGCTTCCTTGGGAACATTGACCTTAACCCCTGATCAGCCTATAGAAACTTGGAATGTGCCCTCACCCAAGATGGCCACCACACACTTTCGATTCAGGAGGAAGTACAGCCCTACACGTTTGGTCAGGAGCCGGCCTCTTGTGGGGGGGGGCACTTCCTTCTGACTTCACAAGGAGCCGGCTCCTGAGAACATCAACTTTTGGTGACCAAACGTGTAGGGCTGTACTTCCTCCTTAACCGAAAGTGTGCGGTGGCCATCTTGGATGAGGGCGCCTTCCAAGTTTCTATAGGCTATAGATGTGGGGTTTTTTTGCTGCCCATAGATGGATGGATTTTGGACGGTTCAGCAGGGATTTGATCCATCTATGGCTGGCTTTAGGGTGCTATTACCTGACTCTCCATAAACTAGATGAAGCCCTTGTCTACCTGATCTGTATTTTTGTACAGACCGGTGTATGTTCTCTGTGTTCCTTTGTGTTTCTTCTTCATTGAGGAGAAACAGTACAGGGACGGAGTGTAGAATGAAAGGTCGTTGTGGTAGCCAATCACAGGCTATTACAGTGATCATGTGACCGAAAGATGGTTTTCCTCCCGTTCATTAGTACGAGGCCCAAAGCTGTTGGTAACGGGTGCAGGTGTGGTGGGCGTGTGCAGGCGGGTGGTGTGTGTGGGTGCAGGCGGGTGGGCGTGCGTGCAGGCGGGTGGGCGTGCAGGCGGGTGGGCGTTCATGCAGGCGGCTGTGGGTGGCGAGTGTGGGTGTGCGTGCAGGCGGGTGTGGGCGTGCGTGCAGGTGGGTGGCGTGTGTGCAGGCGGGTGGCGTGTGTGGGCGTGGGTGGCTGGGCGTGCAGGCGAGTGTGGGTGCAGGTGGGTGGGCGTGCGTGTGTGCAGGTGGGTGGGCATGTGTGCAGGCGGGTGTGGGTGGGTGGGCATGCAGGTGGGTGGGCGTGCGTGCAGGCGGGTGTGGGTGGGTGGGCATGCAGGTGGGTGGGCGTGCGTGCAGGCGGGTGTGGGTGGGTGGGCATGCAGGTGGGTGGGCGTGCGTGCAGGCGGGTGGTGTGTGTGGGTGCAGGCGGGTGGGCGTGCGTGCAGGCGGGTGGGCGTGCGTGCAGGCGGGTGGGCGTGCGTGCAGGCGGCTGTGGGTGGCGAGTGTGGGTGTGCGTGCAGGTGGGTGGCGTGTGTGCAGGCGGGTGTGGGTGGCGGGTGTGGGCGTGCGTGCAGGTGGGTGGCGTGTGTGCAGGCGGGTGTGGGCGTGCGTGCAGGCGGGTGGCGTGTGTGGGCGTGGGTGGCTGGGCGTGCAGGCGAGTGTGGGTGCAGGTGGGTGGGCGTGCGTCTGTGCAGGTGGGTGGGCATGTGTGCAGGCGGGTGTGGGTGGGTGGGCATGCAGGTGGGTGGGCGTGCGTGCAGGCGGGTGTGGGTGGGTGGCGAGTGTGGGCGTGCGTGCAGGTGGGTGGCGTGTGTGGGCGTGCGTGCAGGTGGGTGGCTGGGCGTGCAGGTGAGTGTGGGTGCAGGTGGGTGGGCGTGCGTGCAGGTGGGTGGGCGTGCGTGCAGGCGGGGGGTGGGCATGCGTGCAGGTGGGTGTCCTGATTAGTAAATCGCCCATCTCACCCGCTGCTCTCGGATTTTGGCATCTGAAGTGCCCATCCTGACCTGCCGTGACTTGGAGATGCTGCACTCCTAAACATCCCATGTAGCAAGCCCGGGTTCACATACATGCGGTGCGGTATATCACGTGAATGACACAGGAACCGCACCGCATTCCCTGCCAATCACACGTGATTTGTGTGCGGTGCAATCGGAGGCGTACATTTTGTATGGCTCTAATCACACCGCACCAGAACACGCAGGACCCTTTTTTTTTCCTAGAATCGGATCATATAGGTACTCACATCCATGTGATCCGATTCTGCACATCGCACCGCGTTTTGCGGATCACTTTCAGGGTGTTAACATTCACACCCGCAGCGGTTCACATGAATGGGGTGCGAATCTGATGCGGTGTGGAATTCGGAATTTGTGTGAACCCATCAGTAGATGGAAAGCTGCCTCAGTCTTGGCTCCTCCCAGAGTCCGACGCATTTTACCCCGCCCACCGGCCTTCATCGTAGAGGCCTCTATGACTAAGCCCAGTGGATGGGGCGAAACGCGTTGAGGGGGAGTCGCCTAGGCGGAGGCCACTGCATGTTGGGAAGGGGTTAGCGCACCAGAACGCAGTGTGCGGCGATGATTTGTGGTTTTTTTTTGTGCCTTGAGCAGCATGAAGAAGCTGAAACCCCTCCCCCCGCTCCCAGCACCCCTCCCCCCGCTCCCAGCACCCCTCCCCCCACCCTCAGTGCTCAGAAAAGTGTGCACATGACTTGGCGCTCTTTCATATATAAACGTTTTCTGGCTCTTCGGTGATTTGTTTACAGATTTCTCGATTTAATCCGCATCTTCTATTTTTACAGGTGACCAAAGGCGAAACGCTGACATAGACCCTCCCCCTCCCCGCCCCCTCGCAGTGCGCCTGTTACACTGAAATATTTTATATACAGATATACGCTATGGACTTCTCATCTTCTGACCCGCCTCTGTCTCCGATGACCCCTCCCCCCTCCTCGCTGTACACCGGCTGAACACGTCACCTTGACAACGGTTGAGCGTAGATGTCCCGCCGCCATCATTCCAGTGCAGCGTCCTTTGATTCGTCGCGGGCGGAGAAGGACGCGCGGCTCGCCGTCCGCACAAATCGCATCGAACGCCAGATGTTCCCAGAAACTGGTCCTTGTGCCAACGAGACGCTTTCTACGTTTCTTTGATTTTTTCTTTTGTATTCGTGACGCGTAATCTCTACGTTGTGTACAAATAATAAATGTTTACGGTGACAACGCTGTTCTGTGGTCGATCTGTCCGTGCGCAAATCCATTGGTCTCATCCCTAACTCCTCCCCCCGCAGAGGATCTACCCCCCCCTTCTCATTTCTAACCCCTCCCCCTGCAGAGGATTTACCCCTGTTCTCATCCCTAACTCCTCCCCCTGCAGAGGATCTACCCCCCTTTTCTCATCCCTAACTCCTCCCCCTGCAGAGGATCTACCCCCCTGTTCTCATCCCTAACCCCTCCCCCTGCAAAGGATTTACCCCCATTCTCATCCCTAACCCCTCCCCCTGCAGAGGATCTACCCCTGTTCTCATCCCTAACCCCTCCCCCTGCAGAGGATCTACCCCTGTTCTCATCCCTAACCCCTCCCCCTGCAAAGGATCTACCCCCTTTCTCATTTATAACCCCTCCCCCTGCAGATGATTGCGGCTGGTGATTTAAACTTCTGTATGGATCCAGAGATAGATGCTTCCTTGTGTGTAAGGATTGACCACAGACCACCACAGGCCAGACACAGACCACCAGAGACCAGATACAGACCACCAGACACAGACCACCACAGACCAGACCAGACACAGACCACCACAGACCAGACCAGACACAGGCCACCACAGACCAGGCACAGACAAAAACACAGGCCACAGTCATAAAAAGAGTGCAACAGGAGGTTTCTCCTTCTCCATGTGGCTGGTCCCCTAAAGCCTCTTCTGGTCTGTGTCTGGCCTGTGTCTGTGTCTGGCCTGTGTCTGTGGTGGTCTGTGTCTGTGGTGGTCTGTGTCTGGCCTGTGTCTGTGTCTGGCCTGTGTCTGTGGTGGTCTGTGTCTGTGGTGGCCTGTGTCTGGCCTGTGTCTGTGGTGGTCTGTGTCTGTGGTGGTCTGTGTCGGCCTGTGTCTGTGGTGGTCTGTGTCTGGCCTGTGTCTGTGGTGGTCTGTGTCTGTGGTGGTCTGTGTCTGGTCTGTGGTGGTCTGTGTCTGTGGTGGTCTGTGTCTGTGGTGGTCTGTGTCTGGCCTGTGTCTGTGGTGGTCTGTGTCTGGTCTGTGGTGGTCTGTGTCTGTGGTGGTCTGTGTCTGGCCTGTGTCTGTGGTGGTCTGTGTCTGGTCTGTGGTGGTCTGTGTCTGGCCTGTGGTCAATCCTTACACTGTTCTTCAGCCTCATTGGTCAGTAAGGACTCCCATCTCTCTCTCTCCCGGCACACGAGGAACCATCTATCTCTGGATCCATACAGAAGATAACATCCCCGGCCGCAATCACTTCCCCTTGTAAAGTCTGGTGGAAGTAAATGGAATTTTGGACTTTGTGGATCTTCCCTTTTTCCAGCCACCGCAGTTCATTCCTTTGTCTGCCTCAAACAAGCTTTTTAAATTCTGGACTTTGAATGGATGCAGACAAGAGAATACAGAGAATCAGGATGTAGGTAATGTGATGTGTTCACACTGCTGGAGGGAGGCGACCTGCCCTGATTGGATGACATCTGGTGACACAACCCCACCTGACTTCATCCGCATGCAGAGTTCCTGTCCCCGGAGCACCTTGGAGTACGTCTGATATACAAGAACGTGTGCTGTCTGGTTAGTGCGTTGTACGCTCATCCTTCCCAGCCACGGGAGCCACGAACGTTATACAGTTACTCATTGAACCACAATTGTCACTCTGCACCTCATGAACCACGATTGTCACTCTGCACCTCATGAACCACGATTGTCACTCTGCACCTCATGAACCACGATTGTCACTCTGCACCTCATGAACCACGATTGTCACTCTGCACCTCATGAACCACGATTGTCACTCTGCACCTCATGAACCACGATTGTCACTCTGCACCTCATGAACCACGATTGTCACTCTGCACCTCATGAACCACGATTGTCACTCTGCACCTCATGAACCACGATTGTCACTCTGCACCTCATGAACCACGATTGTCACTCTGCACCTCATGAACCACGATTGTCACTCTGCACCTCATGAACCACGATTGTCACTCTGCACCTCATGAACCACGACTGTCACTCTGCACCTCATGAACCACGACTGTCACTCTGCACCTCATGAACCACGATTGTCACTCTGCACCTCATGAACCACGATTGTCACTCTGCACCTCATGAACCACGATTGTCACTCTGCACGTCATGAACCACGATTGTCACTCTGCACGTCATGAACCACGATTGTCACTCTGCACGTCATGAACCACGATTGTCACTCTGCACGTCATGAACCACGATTGTCACTCGGCACCTCATGAACCACGATTGTCACTCGGCACCTCATGAACCACGATTGTCACTCGGCACCTCATGAACCACGATTGTCACTCGGCACCTCATGAACCACGATTGTCACTCGGCACCTCATGAACCACGATTGTCACTCTGCACCTCATGAACCACGACTGTCACTCTGCACCTCTTGAACCACGACTGTCACTCTGCACCTCTTGAACCACGATTGTCACTCTGCACGTCATGAACCACGATTGTCACTCTGCACCTCATGAACCACGATTGTCACTCTGCACCTCATGAACCACGATTGTCACTCTGCACGTCATGAACCACGATTGTCACTCTGCACCTCATGAACCACGATTGTCACTCTGCACGTCATGAACCACGATTGTCACTCTGCACCTCATGAACCACGATTGTCACTCTGCACCTCATGAACCACGATTGTCACTCTGCACGTCATGAACCACGATTGTCACTCTGCACGTCATGAACCACGATTGTCACTCTGCACGTCATGAACCACGATTGTCACTCTGCACGTCATGAACCACGATTGTCACTCTGCACGTCATGAACCACGATTGTCACTCTGCACGTCATGAACCACGATTGTCACTCTGCACGTCACGAACCACGATTGTCACTCTGCACGTCACGAACCACGATTGTCACTCTGCACGTCACGAACCACGATTGTCACTCTGCACGTCACGAACCACGATTGTCCACTCTGCACGTCACGAACCACGAATGTCACTCTGCACGTCACGAACCACGATTGTCACTCTGCACTCCTCATGAACCACGATTGTCACTCTGCACCTCATGAACCACGATTGTCACTCCGCACCTCATGAACTATACCTGAGACTTCACGTCAGGTGAATTATTCATTTATTTTTTATCATTTGCACACTTTAGCGCCACATTTGTACTGTTTTATTTGCTTGTCATTACACGTCAGTATCCCATAGCAACGTCTGACAAAAAGATCTAAAAACACGAAGGGGCAGACTTTGTGAGAATTATCATTTGTGTCAAACGTTTGGCTGGGGCTGTACATTCCAAAGGCACAGAATGGGTTCCCATCTCCCGGGTGGTTGGCAGTAGAGCGGCTTTTCTTGGTTCTCGTTTTTCCTTTAGATGGGACTGATCCCTCCCTCATAGGGTTCTACATCAACAATCCCTCCACAGATGTGAAGATCTGCTCTTCCACGTGTTGTATGTTCTGCACACATGCTGGTTAGCACACGCAGGACGTGAACTCAAAAAGCCAAGATTTGTTCTTAGGAAACACCCGGAGAGGTAAAAGTGGGTCCAAAGGCAAAAGATTTATACCTTAATACAATGCAGGCCCCTCCCCCCACCCCGTACATACGATATGGAAACACGTAGGGGCCGAGGTGCAGAAAAATGGCAGCAGGTGCTCTGGACTGATGAGTCAAAATGTGAAATATGTTACATAGTTAGTCTGGCTGAAAAAGACAAAAGTCCATCCAGTTCAACCATTAAAAAAAAGTTTATAATTGGTGTTGCTGAAGGGCTGGTGAGCAATACAATAATGAGTGTTTGCAGCCAACTGTGAAGCATGGTGGAGGTTCCTTGTACGTTTTGGGGCTTCATTTCTGCCAATGGGAGTTGGAGATTTGGTCAGGATCAATGGTGTCCTCAATGCTGAGAAATCCAGGCAGATACTTCTCCATCATCCCGGGCTGTGATTGCCCCAAATGTATTCTGCAGCAGGACAACCACCCCGCCCAACATCCAGCCAATGTCATTAGAAACTCTCTTCAGTATAAAGAAGAACAAGGGGCCCAGGAAGTGATGGTTTGGCCCCCACAGAGCCCTGATCTTGCCATCATGGAGTCTGTCTGGGGTGACATGAAGACACAGAAGGATCGGAGGCGTCTGACATCCACAGAAGATCTGGGCTTAGTTCTCCGAGATGCACAGAGAACGACCTACCGACCGACTTCCTTCACTGTGTGTGAGGCCCCTGATGAAGTCACCTGTTGTGATGTAACATGTAGGGTGGGCCGATGATGTCAAGCCGCTCATCCGGAAGTTTTGAGCCGCCATCTTCACCAAAGAACACTGGACTTGGGGGGGCGAGCTGGGGGTCTAGGAGGTCACCTCATCCCAAATATTGTTTGTATTCGGATTTCTCTTCATTTACTTTCCACTTTCTTAACTGATAAAAAATAAACTATTAACTCTTCTATTTCTGAAAGAAATCTGCATTTGCAGGATATGTTCACACCCGCCTAAAACTTTTACACAGAGATTTGTCACTATTGTTCTGATCACGGTTCTCCTAGCTGGAGAGGAAGCCATACCTGAGGGGCTGCAGTGCAAGAATCTCCCTGCTTCTGCATCATCCATTCTGTGGATCTTTGCTGCTTCCACCTCCATCATTACCCCTCCAGTCAGTGAGGGGGGGGGAGTTCTGACAAGAGGAAGCAAAGCCCTGCTCCTCTACCAAGATGCCACCTCCACACTGAGACGCAGTGCAGAACAAGGCATGGTAAGTCCATGATGGGGAAAAGATCGGCTGCAGAGACCACAGATAACGTGACCAGTTCTTGTCTTCTGTCAGCGTTTGTGAGCCCAGCCTCCTCCGTTCAGGTTCTTCGTAGCCCGGGGGGGGGGGGGTCACACTGGTGGCCCTCCAGCTGTTGCAAAACTACAAGTCCCATCATGCTCTGCCTTTGGGAGTCATGCTTCTATCTGGCAATGCCTCATGGGACTTGTAGTTAGAGGGCTGCCAGTTTGACACCCGTGTGCAGCCTTTCTCCCAGCATTCCCCTGCGGTCACAGGAAACCATTCAGGAACTCGGGTAGAACTAGGCAAAGGGCACAGCCCCCTCTAGTGGTAGACCAGTGCATGTACAGGGTAAGCTCAGCCTAGCTTTGTGTCTGGAGGAGGCAGGACATCTCTCCCCGGGTTCACATACATGTGGTGCGGCCTATCACGTGTGATTCACACCGGAACCGCACCGCACCCCCTGCAGATCACATGCGGTCTGTGTGCGGTGCCAGCCGAGTCGTACATTTTCTACGGCTCTAATTGCACCAAAAACACGCAGGACCCCTTTTTGGGTCAGCACTAGAATCGGATCGCACTTGTATTCGCACCTCGATCTGATTCTGCACATTGCAGTGCGTTTTGCGGACCAGTTTCGGGGTGTTGGTAACATACACACCCGTGGCGGTTTCACATGAACGGGGGGCGATTCTGCGGCGGTGCGGAATTCGCACAGAAAAGGAGAATTCTGCATCAGTGTGAACCCGGAGCTGAAGGACCATCGCTGCATTCAGCTGCCAGGAACAAAAAATGCAAAACGCATCAAAAACGCAAATGGCAAAACGCACTGAAAAATGGACAAAACACAAACTGCATCGGTGTAAGACATGAAGTGCATTGAGGACGCAGGAAAAAAAAATGTGTTGTGTTTTTAATCCGTCCAGCAACAAGATGGCCAAAAAAAAAAAATTCTAAAAACATCAAAAACAGGTGCGCGCAAAACGCACTGCAAAATGGACAAATCGCAAACTGCATTGCTGTAAAACAGACATGAAATGCATTAAAAACGCATAAAAAATGAAGGTGTTGTGTGTTTAAATCCATCCAGCAACAAGATGGGTAAAAAAAAAAAAAAAAATTATAAACCGCGTCAAACAGGCGCGCGCAAAACGCACTGCAAACGGGACAAAGCATTGGTGCAAAACAGACATGACATGCATTGAAAACGCAGCAAAAATGAACGTGTTGCTTTAACGCGTTTCACGTTTTAATCTTCCCAACAAGTTCGACAAAATTTAAAAAAAAACATGCGTGCAAAAAACCGCAAAACCGACAAAACGCAAACTATGAAGGTGTTGTGTGTTTAATCCGTCCGGCAACAAGATGGCCAAAAAAGAAAAAAAAAATCTACAAAATGCGTCAAACAGGGGCGCGCAAAACGCACTGCAAAAAAGGACAAAGCAGACGTGAAATGCACTGAAAATGCAGCAAAAATGAACGTGTTGAGTTTTTGATGCGTTTCGTGTTTTTTAATCTGCCCAACAAAAAAACGTGCGTGCAAAAAAATGCAAAACCGACAAAACGCAAACTATGTTGGTGTGAAAAAGGCCTAAAATGAACTAAAAATGCAGAAAAAAAATTGCACGTTGCGTTTTGATGCGTTTTTAAGCTGCCCAGTTACAAGTTGGCCAAAAATAAAAAAAAGCATCAAAAATGTGTAAAAAACCGCACACGGGAAAACGAACTGCAAAACAGACAAAATGTGAACCAGGCCTGAAATACACTGAAAGCCCATAAAACAAAACAAAAAAAAACGTTGCATTTTGATGCGCTTTTTGTTTCTGCGAAGTCACATGACTTATGAAACCGCACCCAAAATGTGGTAAAATCACGCGTTTCGGCGGCCATTATTGGCAACTTTTCCTCTATCCGCAAAATGCTGTTCGGTCGATATATCAATGCAGAACTAATGACGGTCAGCTCTGATTGGCTCAGTCTGGGGACTACCGAGAACTGTCCCTACTATGGGATGGAGATGAGGTAGGGGGAGGGGTGTTCTGCAGTCCCACTACTTCCTGTCCTAGGGTGACAACGGGTCCATAGACAAAGTGCAGTGAATGAGCGTTGTCACCCTGGGACAGGAAGTTTCTTCCTGGCAGGATCATCAGATGACAGAAGAATCCTAGGGGCCCATACACACGATCAGCCAAAGCAGGTGGTTGAGCTGCAATTTTACTGCCCACCTAAAGAAGGGCGTGCGGCCGCCACGTTTCACCTCCTGGTCCAATTTAAACCACGTGTTGCATTCAGTGGGCGGTGCCGGCGCGGATCGTGACCCATTATTGGGCCTTCCTTGCTGTCGCAAGTCCCATTTTATAGGCTGACTCCGCCCAGACGCGTCATTGGTCCATTGGTTTATTTACAAACAAAAGTCTTTATTAGGAAATTATTTACATAACGTCTCAAACATTTCCAGGGTGCGTTTAATCTCTCGGATCTGTTTGGCCAGCGTGTGGATGGGTTGCATGGAGCGGTCGAGTTCTTCGCAGCGCGCCATCAGCGTGTACATCCCCTGCGGAGAGAGGAGAGGTTAATGTGGGGGAGGGGGTAGAGTCTTATCAAACTGCCCCCTCTGGTGGGCGGAGTGTGTACTGCACCAATCCCAGACTATATACAGGGGACCCCACCATGGCGATGCAGTGATCAGGAGGGACTCCTCTAGGCCTGAGAGGTGCATGCTGGGGAGGAAAGAACTAGAGGATGCTGATGTCCTCCAGCCAGGAAATGGGGCGGAGCTCTATCTGACTGGCTGCAGCTTCTAATGCACATTGTGAGAAGCACCCAGTGTGCAGTGAGATCAGAGGAACTAGGGAGGGAGCCGATACACCTGTGCAAGACTGAAGGGGAGGAGCCGGTACACCTGGGCAAGACTGAAGGGGAGGAGCCGGTGCACCTGGGCAAGACTGAAGGGGAGGAGCCGGTGCACCTGGGCAAGACTGAAGGGGAGGAGCCGGTGCACCTGCGCAAGACTGATGGGGAGGAGCCGGTGCACCTGCGCAAGACTGATGGGAGGAGCCGGTGCACCTGCGCAAGACTGATGGGGAGGAGCCGGTGCACCTGCGCAAGACTGATGGGGAGGAGCCGGTGCACCTGCGCAAGACTGAAGGGGAGGAGCCGGTACACCTGTGCAAGACTGGAGAGGGTTGGAGGAAGGATAGAAGACTGAAGGGGGGGGGGGGTGGAGGGAGGATAGAAGACTGAAGGGGGGGGGGGGGGTGGAGGGAGGATAGAAGACTGAAGGGGGGGAGGGAAGATAGAAGACTGAAGGGGGGGGGGGGGGGAGGAAGGATAGAAGACTGAAGGGGGGGGGGGGGGGAGGAAGGATAGGAGACTGAATGGGGGGGGGGGAGGAGGAAGGATAGGAGACTGAAGGGGGGGGGGGGGGAGGAGGAAGGATAGGAGACTGAAGGGGGGGGGGGGGGAGGAGGAAGGATAGGAGACTGAAGGGGGGGGGGGGGAGGAGGAAGGATAGAAGACTGAAGGGGGGGGGGGGGAGGAAGGATAGAAGACTGAAGGGGGGGGGAGGAGGAAGAATAGAAGACTGAAGGGGGGGGGGGGGGGGAGGAGGAAGGATAGAAGACTGAAGGGGGGGGGAGGAGGAGGAAGGATAGAAGACTGAAGGGGGGGGGGGAGGAGGGAGGAAGGATAGAAGACTGAAGGGGGGGGGGGGAGGAGGAAGGATAGAAGACTGAAGGGGGGGGGGGGGAGGAGGAAGGATAGAAGACTGAAGGGGGGGGGAGGAGGAAGGATAGAAGACTGAAGGGGGGGGGGGAGGAGGAAGGATAGAAGACTGAAGGGGGGGGGAGGAGGAAGGATAGAAGACTGAATGGGGGGGGGGGGAGGAGGAGGAGGAAGGATAGAAGACTGAATGGGGGGGGGGGGGGGGAGGAAGGATAGAAGACTGAAGGGGGTGGGGAGGAGGAAGGATAGAAGACTGAAGGGGGTGGGGAGGAGGAAGGATAGAAGACTGAAGGGGAGGGGGGGGAGGAGGAAGGATAGAAGACTGAAAGGGGGCTGTGTGTGTGGAGGGAGGATAGAAGACTGAAAGGGGGGGCGGAGGGAGGATAGAAGACTGAAAGGGGGGGCGGAGGGAGGATAGAAGGCTGAAAGGGGGGGTGGAAGGAAAGAAGGCTGAAAGGGGGGGTGGAAGGAAAGAAGACTGAAGGGAGGAGCCGGTACACCTGTGCAAGACTGGAGAGGGGTTGGAGGAAGGATAGAAGATTGAAGGAGGGGGGGGGGGTGGAGGGAGGATAGAAGACTGAAGGGGGGGGGGGGTGGAGGGAGGATAGAAGACTGAAGGGGGGGAGGGAAGATAGAAGACTGAAGGGGGGGAGGGAAGATAGAAGACTGAAGGGGGGAGGGTGGGGGGAGGATAGAAGACTGAAGGGGGGGGGGGGGGGGGGAGGATAGAAGACTGAAGGGGGGGGGGGGGGGAGGATAGAAGACTGAAGGGGGGGGGGGAGGATAGAAGACTGAAGGGGGGGGGGGGAGGATAGAAGACTGAAGGGGGGGGGGGGGAGAGGATAGAAGACTGAAGGGGGGGGGGGGAGGGATAGAAGACTGAAGGGGGGGGGGGGAGGAGGAAGGATAGAAGACTGAAGGGGAGGGGGGGGAGGAGGAAGGATAGAAGACTGAAAGGGGGCTGTGTGTGTGGAGGGAGGATAGAAGACTGAAAGGGGGGGCGGAGGGAGGATAGAAGGCTGAAAGGGGGGGTGGAAGAAAGAAGGAAGCTGAAGGGGGGGTGGGGATTAAAGTGACTTTGAATGTGACATGGGTTGTTGGTGTCAGATGGCTGGTCTGAGTATTTAAAAAACTGATGATCTACTGTGGAGGAAGGATAGAAGACTGAAGGGGGGGGGGGGGGGATGGAGGGGGGACAGAAGACTGGAGGGGGGATAAAAGGCTAAAGGGGGGGAGAGGGGTGGAATGATAGAAGACTGAAAGGGGGGGTGGAGGAAGGATAGAAGGAGGGGGGGGTGGAGACTGATAAAAAGGTGATGGGGGGGGGGGGTGTGTGGTAAAGTTAAAGACAAACAAAAATAATTCCCAACTCCAGCTGGAAGCCACGCAGCAGGTAGGAATACGATACAGTGGACTGTCACCCCGCCTCATCCGGGCCAAGCTGTCCGGCTGCAGTGTGTAACGGTTCTCGGACAGCTTGGCCCGGATGTAAATGTGGAAAAGGATATAAATGGAGGCGTGTGAAATAAAGAGGGAATTTCTATACGGAATACAATGGATACGGGTGTCGGCTCACATCCCTGCCTACTATAGTGAGCCTTTACAAGCCAGTCTGTGACTATGTGTCCACAAGGTGACAACGCTGCAGTGATTTCACTCCAAAGCCAGCAACGTTGTCACCCTGCTGAGAGAAGCCTGCAAATCAAAGGATGAAAGGAGTACAACAAGGTTACAGGGGTCTCAGAAACTGTGTTACTACTACTGAGTGACGGCATCGACTTCTTGGGATGGGGGAAGTCACCGAACGGTAACCGGCATCACCAAACCCGCCATTGCTGCCAGCGGGGGGTCACTGACCTTTATACTCATATCTACCGACTCCCCCAGGCTGTCCACTGAGTCGCGGTACGTCTGGATGTAGCCAACGCTGAGCGCCGTCATCTGTGGAGACATCACATGACCTCAGAGGGACGCACATAAGACACAGGAGGGTCTGCGGCTGGGGCTGAGGTGTGTCAGACAATTGTGAACTGGAGGGGGGAAGGGGGGGGAGGTCAGGGAGTGGGAGGGTCAGAGAGTAGGGGGGGGGGGTCAGGGAGTGGGAGGGTCAGAGGATGGGGGGGGGGGTCAGGGAGTGGGAGGGTCAGAGAGTGTGGGGGGGTCTGAGAGTGGGGAGGGTGGAGTCAGGGAGCGGGAGGGTCAGAGAGTGGGGAGGGGGGGGAGTCAGGGGGAGTCAGGGAGTGGGGGGGGAGGTCAGGGAGTGGGAGGGTCAGAGTGGGAGGGGGGTTAGGGAGTGTGGAGGGTCAGGGAGTAGGGGGGTCAGGGAGTGGGGGGGTTTAGAGAGTGGGGAGAGTGGAGTCGGGGGGTCAAGGAGTGTGGGGGGTCAGGGAGTGGGAGGGTCAGAGTGGAGGGGGGGGGTCAGGGAGGTGGGAGGGTCAGAGTGGAGGGGGGGGGGTCGGGGAGGGGGGAGTCAGGGGGTCAGAGAGTGGGGGAGGGGGGGTCAGGGAGTGGGGAGGGTGGAGGTCAGGGGGACAGGGAATGGGGGGGGGGGGGGGGTCAGAGAGTAGGGAGGGTGGAATTAGGGGGTCAGGGACAGGGAATGGCGGGTCAGACAGGGGGAGGGTGGAGTCGGGGGGTCAAGGAGTGGGAGGGTCAGAGTGGAGGGAGGTCAGGGAGGGGGGAGTCAGAGAGTGGTGGGGGGGGGGTCAGGGAGTGGGGAGGGTGGAGTCAGGGAATGGGGGGGGGGGTCAGAGAGTGGGGAGGGTGGAGTCAGGGAATGGGGGGGGTCAGAGAGTGGAGGGGGGGTGTCAGGGAGCGGGGGGGGGGGGGGGGGGTCAGGGAGCGGGGGGCTGGGTATGGCCTCATACACCATCTCCATCCCCGGGACTCACGTTCTGGATGGTGCTGTTCAGACTCTTCATCATCTGGTCCACCTTCAGGGCGACATCTTGTGTCAGGATCTCCAGGTCCTTCAGCACCTCCACATCGATCGGCGGGATGTCGGCTCGACTTCTCTGCAACGCCTGATGGCGGACTCCGCCCTCCCCTGGAACACCAACCGCCTCATTATCACCTGACTGCCCACCGCCAAACCGCCGCCCATCTAAACCACACCCACCCCCTACCTACAAGTCTGAGCAGTGACCACATATACAGACCCCCCCCCCCCGCACCCTCTATATAATGTACAGACCCCCCCCCCTCCTCTATATAATGTACAGACCCCCCCTCCTCTATATAATGTACAGACCCCCCCTCCTCTATATAATGTACAGACCCCCCCTCCTCTATATAATGTACAGACCCCCCTCCTCTATATAATGTACAGACCCCCCCTCCTCTATATAATGTACAGACCCCCCCTCCTCTATATAATGTACAGACCCCCCTCCCCCTCTATATAATGTACAGACCCCCCTCCCCTCTATATAATGGACAGACCCCCCTCCCCCTCTATATAATGGACAGACCCCCCTCCCCCTCTATATAATGGACAGACCCCCTCCTCCTCTATATAATGGACAGACCCCCCTCCACCTCTATATAATGGACAGACCCCCCTCCACCTCTATATAATGGACAGACCCCCCTCCCCCTCTATATAATGGACAGACCCCCCCTCCCCCTCTATATAATGGACAGACCCCCCCCCCCTCCTCTATATAATGTACAGACCCCCCTCCTCTATATAATGTACAGACCCCCCTCCTCTATATAATGTACAGACCCCCCTCCTCTATATAATGTACAGACCCCCCCTCCACCTCTATATAATGTACAGACCCCCCCTCCACCTCTATATAATGTACAGACCCCCCCTCCACCTCTATATAATGTACAGACCCCCCTTCCTCTATATAATGGACAGACCCCCCTCCCCCTCTATATAATGTACAGACCCCCCCTCCACCTCTATATAATGCACAGACCCCCCTCCTCCTCTATATAATGGACAGACCCCCCTCCTCCTCTATATAATGGACAGACCCCCCTCCTCCTCTATATAATGCACAGACCCCCCCTCTATATAATGGACAGACCCCCCTCTATATAATGGACAGACCCCCCTCCTCCTCTATATAATGCACAGACCCCCCTCCCCCTCTCTATATAATGCACAGCCCCTCCGCACCGTGTCCGGCGCTCATGCTCCGCCCCCTCCGCTCTCCGCAGTCCCCGGAGTTTTCGCTCCAATTGTCCTCCACAGACGGCCCCGCCCTCCGGCCAGACACCAATCCGCTTCCGGGACACGGCAGGAGGGCGGGGCGGGGGATGAAGGTGACGTCCACTTAGAGCGGCGATACATTGTAGCCGAGAGAGGAAAGATTTTTAACGTCACAGCGGAGGGCGGGGCTGTCAGAACTCAGAGAGTGGGGGGTGGTGCAGTGTGGGATCTGTAGATCAGTTATGGGTGGATTATATAGATCTGTAGATCAGTTATGGGTGCAGTGTGGGATCTGTAGATCAGTTATGGGTGGAGTGTGGGGATCTGTAGATCAGTTATGGGCGGAGTGTGGGGATCTGTAGATCAGTTATGGGCGGAGTGTATAGATCTGTAGATCAGTTATGGGTGGAGTGTATAGATCTGTAGATCAGTTATGGGCGGAGTGTATAGATCTGTAGATCAGTTATGGGTGGAGTGTAGGGATCTGTAGATCAGTTATGGGCAGAGTGTGATATCTGTAGATCATTATGGGTGACGTGTATAGATCTGTAGATCAGTTATGGGTGGAGTGTATAGATCTGTAGATCAGTTATGGGTGCAGTGTGGGATCTGTAGATCAGGTATGGGTGCAGTGTGGGATCTGTAGATCAGTTATGGGTGCAGTGTGGGATCTGCAGATCAGTTATGGGTGGAGTCTGGGATCTGTAGATCAGTTATGGGTGCAGTGTGGGATCTGTAGATCAGTTATTGGTGCAGTGTGGGATCTGTTGATCAGTTATGGGCGGAGTGTGACATCTGTAGATCATTATGGGTGACGTGTATAGATCTGTAGATCAGTTATGGTCGGAGTTTGGGATCTGTAGATCAGTTATGGGTGGAGTGTATAGATCTGTAGATCAGTTATGGGTGCAGTGTGGGATCTGTAGATCAGTTATGGGTGCAGTGTGGGATCTGTAGATCAGTTATGGGCGGAGTCTGGGATCTGTAGGAGGTGAAATTGGTGAAATCTTCCTCGGCGTCCCCTATGAGAGATGATATCTTATAAGCAGCCACTCTGGGAATGGAGCCGACTCTCCACATAGGGGAACTAACCACCAAACTTTAATAAAAAGGTACCTGCCCGCCATCTTGGATCTGGGCTGTGACTCCTTGCAGCCCTCTGTGTGTGGCGCGGTGGGGGTATCCGGTGCGGTGTGGCATGCCTCGTGTATTCCTGACAGGTACCTTTTTTATTGAAGTTTGTGGTGGATCCATCCTGCCTTGTATCATCGGTTCAGGCTGGTGGTGGTGGTGTCATGGTGTGGTGGATCCATCCTGCCTTGTATCAATGGTTCAGGCTGGTGGTGGTGGTGTCATGGTGTGGGGGATCCATCCTGCCTTGTATCAATGGTTCAGGCTGGTGGTGGTGGTGTCATGGTGTGGGGGATCCATCCTGCCTTGTATCAATGGTTCAGGCTGGTGGTGGTGTCATGGTGTGGTGGATCCATCCTGCCTTGTATCAATGGTTCAGGCTGGTGGTGGTGGTGTCATGGTGTGGGGGATCCATCCTGCCTTGTATCAATGGTTCAGGCTGGTGGTGGTGGTGTCATGGTGTGGGGGATCCATCCTGCCTTGTATCAATGGTTCAGGCTGGTGGTGGTGTCATGGTGTGGTGGATCCATCCTGCCTTGTATCAATGGTTCAGGCTGGTGGTGGTGGTGTCATGGTGTGGGGGATCCATCCTGCCTTGTATCAATGGTTCAGGCTGGTGGTGGTGTCATGGTGTGGTGGATCCATCCTGCCTTGTATCCATGGTTCAGGCTGGTGGTGGTGGTGTCATGGTGTGGTGGATCCATCCTGCCTTGTATCAATGGTTCAGGCTGGTGGTGGTGGTGTCATGGTGTGGTGGATCCATCCTGCCTTGTATCCATGGTTCAGGCTGGTGGTGGTGTCATGTGTGGGGGAGATTTTCTTGGCACACTTTGGGCCCCTTAGTACCAATTGAGCATCGTATAAATGCCACGGCCTACCTGAGTATTGTTGCTGACCATGTCCACCCCTCTATGACTCCAGTGTCCCCCATCTTCTGATGGCTCCTCCCAGCAGGATAATGCTCCATGTTACAAAGCTCCAATCATCTCCAACATGACAATGAGGTCACTGGACTCCAATGGCCTCCACAGATCTCCATCCAATAGAGCACCTTTGGGATGTGGTGGAACGGGAGATTCCCATCATGGATGTGCAGCCGACAAATCTGCAGCAACTGCGTGACACCATCATGTCAACATGGACTCAAATCTCTGAGGAACGTTCCCAACACCTTGTAGAATCTATGCCACCAAGAATGAAGGCCAAAGGGGGTCCAACCCGGGACTAGCGAGGTGGACCTCATAAAGCGGCCGGTGAATGTAGATCGTATTTGAGGTCTAGCAAATCGTAAATTCATTTTGCTATATAATATGTTGGCGTTCGGTTTGTGAAACCTTCTCAGATGGAAATAAAATCGTATTTAGGATAGTTGGCTTTCAGGGCGTGTCCGCTGGAGCACAGAAAAGACTCGACAGCTCCCTACAGCACACCCCCGATTGGGTGGTGGGTGAGTAAAGATGGCTGCCGCAGCAGCTCTGCTCTCTCATTTGGAGAACCGGACCCGACACAGAACCTCAGGTCAGATCGACTTGCGTGTTTTTCACTGTTTTGTAATGTATTTTCTGTAAATATTTACGGCATCATTTTTCTTTTCAGGAACCCCTTCCTGCCCAGCCCCGGCTTCCATTTCACAGGGTGTGAAAAGGATCAACCGATCACGTTGACCACCGTCATTGGCTGTCAGACTGATCACATGGTTGGGAGCTGGTGCTGATCATCAGCAGAGACCGGCAGCTCGGTCACTGTGCTGGGGGGAGGGGGGGGGGGTGTGCAGTGAGCGCGCTCGTAGCACAGAAAGCTCTTCTGCTCATGGACATATGTGTTATGAGGGTGGCAAGGGGTCTCCAAACTATGGCCCTCCAGGTGTTGAGGAACTGCAAGTCCCATGAGGTCTTGCAAGACTCTGACAGCCACAGGCAAGACTCCCAGAGGAAGAGGCATGATGGGACTTGTAGTACTTCAACAGCTGGAGGACCATAGTTTGGAGAGAACATTTGGAGACCCCCGGGTTACACCATAGTTACAAATCTTTCATCTGTGAATAAACAGGAATGGAAGGACTTCATCTCGTTGAAGAGCTGCTGTAGTGTATACATTCCTGTCTGGATGTGGCAGCGAGCATTACGAACATTCCTTTAAGTGAAGGTTCACCTATTTCTACAAATCATGAAAAGGTGGACTAATACCCAATACCCTCTCCACCCCCCCCTCCCCCGCCCCCAGTGCGGGGATCTGAAGACCCCGCTTTCCTTTCACTTCTTTCCTTAGGGCTTCCAGGACAGATCAGAGAGTTTCCGATTGGTCAAAGTAGTCATGTGAATCGTTCTGATCCATTCAAGAAGCCGTAGGGAAGGAAGAGGTAGAAGAAGGGGGTTCTCATATCCCTGGGCTGCCCTGCTGGCTGTTTGGGCAGTGGCAGCTAATCACCCACAAAGGTAAATGCAGCATGGACCGGGGGGTGGGGAGAGGCAGAGTAGCAGTGCTTTCTCCTTTAAGTGAAGGTCCGCTTTATGACACACAGGCCGGCTAACCTCCCTAGCACGGTCTTCAAATAATTCCTGATGGGGCCCCCCCATCCTAAACAGCCTAAGACAGCAGGTGAGGAGTATACACCCATCTTCGAGTCGATTTTGTACCTAAAACAGAACTACTCTACACCCCCTATAATAATCCATAATCTATAATCCATAATTCCCGCTGTCATGGAGTTACCTTCGTAACAAATGTACACTATGACACCACTCAGGTAGACACCAAACACGCCCATAATACAAGGTCTAGATAGTTAATAATAGACATTGGATCTCCTGAGAGATCTACACTATATTGCCCCAAGTATACAAGTACACACATGGCCTTTATTGGCCTCCCAGTCTTTTGGAGGTCTTTAGCTATTGACTCTGCAGACAGTTGGCGACTTCTGCGCACTGTGCGCTTCAGCATGCGCTGACCCCGCCCTGTCATGTGACGTGGCCTACCACTTGGTGGCTGAGTGGCTGTTGTTCCCAGTTGCTTCCACTTTGTTATAATCCCACTAACAGTTGAGCGTGGAATATTTAGTAGCCAGGAAATGTCACGGATGGACTTATTGCCCAGGTGGCCACCTATCACGGGACCACGCTTGGAGTCACTGAGCTCCTGAGAGCGACCCATTCTTTCACCAATGTTTGTAGAAGCAGTCTGCATGCCTAGGGGCTTGATTGTATACACCTGTGTCCATGGAGGGGATTGGAACACCTGAATCACATGATATGGAGGGGATTGGAACACCTGAATCACATGATTGGGAGGGGATTGGAACACTTGAATCACATGATTGAGAGGGGATTGGAACACCTGAATCACATGATATGGAGGGGATTGGAACACCTGAATCACATGATATGGAGGGGATTGGAACACCTGAATCACATGATATGGAGGGGATTGGAACAACTGAATCACATGATATGCATGGATTGGAACACCTGAATCACATGATTGGGAGGGGATTGGAGCACCTGAATCACGATTGGGAGGGGATTGGAACACCTGAATCACATGATTGGTAGGGGATTGGAACACCTGAATCACGATTTGGAGGGGATTGGAACACCTGAATCACATGATATGGAGGAGATTGGGACACTTGAATCACATGATATGGAGGGGATTGGAACACCTGAATCACATGATTGGGAGGGGATTGGAACACCTGAATCACATGATTGGGAGGGAATTGGAACACCTGAATCACATGATTGGGAGGAGATTGGAATACCTGAATCACATGATTTGGAGGGCGGGGCCAATACTTTGGGCAATGTAGAGTACATAAGATCTATATCATATTTGGTGTCTAACAAATCATAATGTCATTCTACTAAATAATACGCTGGTTGTCGACACATAGTGGGCGGAGCAGTCTTGCCTTGGGCGCTGTTATCACATGACCCGTACTGCCTGGTACAGCTGATCTGTGTGTCTGTGGCTCAGCCACATCTCCTCCCAGACTGATGGAACGCGTTCCTTTATTACTTTTATTATTGGTTACAGTGTTACATTCATGGACATAAATTAGAATAAATAAGACGTTCCACGGAGGTGACACGCGGGAGGGAGCAGGATACGGACAGAGCTGCCTAAATGACACAATGCAACCAATCTACACACATCGCATCCTGAACGGTTTTTTGGGATCCATTTTTGGACACGCTCAGCGATGATATGCCGAGGAGGGGAGCGACCGCCAACATTTCTGCATGTGTGGACGACAAAAAGAGGACATTAGGAGCGGCATGGTGCCTCTGCCATTGGCTGATTTACACAGAGATAAGGATCATCGGGGTTCTCCTTTAACCACGAATCTCCCAGATATAAGGAGCGATACTCGTATTTATCGTGTTCAGACTTTTCCAGGAAAAGGGGCTCATTAGTAATTTTATTTCCCCACAAGAAGCATCTAATGAGAATGAACCCTCTACAACCCCCCCCCCCCACCTCCCCCCCCCCACCTTCTTCCTATAAAGCCCAGTTCCCTGTTGTGTTATCATTTGGGACGGGAAATGCCTTCAAATCCCTTTTTTCCTTAGTGAAAATGCTGATTTCTGTTCTCCCCCTCCAGTTCTCGGTGCTGGCAGAGCTGAGTAGCAGCCACACCCCTCATTATAGCCACACCCCTCATTATAGCCACACCTCTCATCACACAGGCTTATATTGCATAGGAAGAGTGGGGAGGTGTTTGACCAGAGAGGGGCCATGTTTGATCATTAAGGGGGTGTGACTGACCATTGCAGGGATGTGTCCAGAGAGGGGTCATGTCTGACCATTGAAGGGGTGTGTCCAGTTAGAGAGGGGTCATGTCTGACCATTGAAGGGGTGTGTCCGGTTAGAGAGGGGCTGTGTCTGCCCAGGGAGGGGTGTGTCTGACCATTGATTGCTCTGATGAAAGGGGAATGTGAGGATGCCGGAACACGTTGGTACCATCATTGATTCTAATCCATATTGGAATAATTATATACTTGGAGAATAAATTCCTGGTGCGGCACTGATCCAGAGAGGGGGGGTGTCTGACCATTGAGGGGGGGTGTCTGACCATTGAGGGGGGGTGTCTGATCATTAAGGGTGTGTGTCTGAGAATTGAGGGGGTGTGTCTCATCCAGAGAGGGGGTTTATCTGATCGGTAAGGGTGTGTGTCTGATCATTAAGGGGGGTGTCTGAGCACATTAAGGGGGTGTGTCTGATGATTGAGGGGGTGTCTGATCATTGAGGGTGTGTGTCTGATCATTGAGGGGGTGTGTCTGATCATTGAGGGGGGTGTCTGAGCATTAAGGGGGTGTGTCTGATGATTGAGGGGGTGTCTGATCATTGAGGGGGGTGTCTGATCATTGAGGGGGGTGTCTGAGCATTGAGGGGGTGTGTCTGATCATTGAGGGGGGTGTCTGATCATTGAGGGGGTGTGTCTGATCATTGAGGGGTGTGTCTGAGCATTGAGGGGGGGTGTCTGATCATTGAGGGGTGTGTCTGATCATTGAGGGGGGGTGTCTGATCATTGAGGGTGTGTGTCTGATCATTAAGGGTGTGTGTCTGATCATTGAGGGGGGTGTCTGATCATTGAGGGGGGTGTCTGAGCATTAAGGGGGTGTGTCTGATGATTGAGGGGGTGTCTGATGATTGAGGGGGTGTGTCTGATGATTGAGGGGGTGTGTCTGATCATTGAGGGGGTGTGTCTGAGCATTAAGGGGGTGTGTCTGATCATTGAGGGGGGTGTCTGAGCATTAAGAGGATGTGTCTGAGCATTGAGGGGGTGTGTCTGACCAGTTGTGTTACTGAGTGCTGATCACGGAGTGCGCTGGGTCTCACTCTGTTGCTATTGGACGGTGGAGTGATAGGCAGACAGGAAACTGGAGGTGAGACTATAATAATGGAGGTTGTTGGGCCAACTGTCTGTCTGAATACCTATTTGTGATGTCAGTCGGGTTTTGATGATATAATTTGAGTTACTTGGTGGCTGTTCTGTACATTTCTCCTCCTGGGGGGTCTGCTGTATATTTTGGCTGGAGCCGTGTGGTCGTCTGACTGGTATGGAGGAAACTCTGCTGTACAAAGAGTATAATGAAGGTTACATATTAAACATTTGAGGATGCACATCCAAGACGATGAGAACAACACAACAGGGCTAGATAATGCTGGCTGTCCTCCAGCCAGGAAATGGGGCGGAGCTCTATCTGACTGGCTGCACCTTCTAATGCACATTGTGACCTGTGCAAGATTGAACGGGAGGGGCCGGTACACCTGTGCAAGACTGAAGGGGAGGAGCCGGTACACCTGTGCAAGATTGAAGGGGAGGAGCCGATACACCTGTGCAAGACTGAAGGGGAGGAGCCGGTACACCTGTGCAAGACTGAAGGGGAGGAGCCGGTACATCTGTGCAAGACTGAAGGGGAGGAGCCGGTACATCTGTGCAAAACTGAAGGGGAGGCCGTAGGAAGGATTTCAGTTTTGGGCAGCAATGAGCATAAACATCTTTAAGTAACCCCATTTTGAAGACCTTCCTGCAGTCCCTGTCACTGTGACACCAGGATGAAAAATGGGCGGAGTAGTTGTCACCGGGAACAATATTAATATTGACTGATGTTGGAACCCTTCTTCAACTCTGTCGGTGTCCCCACCGGATAGATTCCCCATCACTTCCTATCCTGTACATGGCCAGACTACTGAACAGAAAGAACTGGCAGGTGTGTCAGGGTTAAGCTGGAACTGTTTCCAGAGGGAACTTAGCTGGAAGGAAGCTACGTAAGGGTGGAGTAGCCCTTGAAATCCCTGCTTTGAGTAGGTAGGTTAGTTGCAGCAATCTGGTGCCCTCCATCTGAAGACTGAGGCGGAGGCACCACATGTCCCAGTATATGAGCTACATAGGTTGTCCGTATGATCACCGAGCGCCCCTCATATATAACGCGGCACATGATATATCTCTAGGTGGCGCCACGTATGGATTAGGAGGCGTTGGCGGTGATGAAGACGTAGATTCTGGACAGGAAGGTGGTGACCGTCCCCTGCCGGAACAGCTTCATCTCTACGTCCAGAAGGAAGTCTTTGGGCTTCCTGACGGGTCTCTGGAGGTTCAGGATTCCTGTGTAGGGGTTGAATTTCCTGACGCTGAAATAATTCTCCTCGTCCCCCTTCTTGATGTCCATGATGATGTTGTCACCCGCATAGGCTGGCGAAGGGGCAATCCTGAAGATCTGGGCCGGGACCACCACACCGGTGGGGAAATTGAGGCGATGGTAGGAGATCCGCACCGGCGTGTTCTGACAGTCCTGATAGTTGAAGCATTGGATCCGCTCACATTTCCTGCAAAACAATAAACGACTACAATGAGAGAGAAGCAAGATGGCGGAGAAATGACTGATGGAGCTCCATCACTGTTGTCTGTTCTGGTAGACTGGATGGTCAACACACCCAATGGTCTTCTCCATCTCTATTAGTGAGATCTCTGCTCTGAGTTCCCAGGTCTATACACCTGCTGTGCCCATTATGAGGGGTTCCCACCATCCATGTGCCGAGTTCCCTGGTCTGTAACTCCACTGTGGCCATTATGAGGGGTCCCCACCATCTCTGTGCTGAGTTCCCAGGTCTGTACGCCCGCTGTGCCCATTATGAGGCATTCCCACCATCCCTGTGCCAAGTTCCCGGGTCTGTACATCCACTGTGCCCAACATGAGGTGTTCCCGCCATCCCTGTGCTGAGTTCCTGGCTCTATACACCGACTGCGCCTATCATGAGGGTTCCCACCATTACTGTGCTGAGTTCCAGGATCTGTACACTTCCAATGGTTCCCACCATTGCTGCTAGATTTGCACATTTATTTTAGAGAATGTAAAGGTGAAAACACTCCAGCTTTGGCAGGAACCTGCATTCAGTCTTCAATGGAGTCTTTCAAAAATTCAACATGCTTCAAAGGAGGGAAGACCCTGGTGGTGCTCCCCTCCTGCTGAAGCACCCAAGGCAATCGCCTGTTCTGCCCTCCCTTTGGCCCAGCCCTGATAGGTGTCAATGGACCAATGCCTTCTGATTTAATAGGTGTGGACATGGATGGTACAACGAGGTAGACCTTGCACCATTCAGACTTACATGTTCGAGACTCTTCTGTAGTTTTCTGGACATTCGAAGGACAGACACTTGTAACTCCCCAGAATATTGAAGCACTCCTCTGACGCTGAGCAGTTGTGGGTCCCGATTTCACATTCATCGATATCTGAGGAGAGAAAAAGGCTAATTTAGAGAAGAGCATCACCAGTCTCCACCAAGAGATGCTGCCATATTAAGCAAAGCACACTTGGGGGGGCACTGCCTTGATCTGGAGAGGATGTAGTAGTAGAAGGCCCTGCCTCCCAGGCTTCGTCTGAAGAGGATGTAGTGCTGTTAGGTCCTTCTTACCCAGGCTTTAACTGGAAAGGATGTAGTGCTGGAAGGTTCTTTCCCTCCCGGGATTGACCTGGAGAAGATGTAGTGGTGGAATGTGCTTGCCTACCATGCTTTGCCTGGTGAGGATGTGGTAGTAGAAGGCCCTCCCTCCCAGGCTTTGTCTGGAACTATGTAGTAGTGGAACGCTCTTCCCTCCCAGGCTTTAACTGGAAATGATGTAGTGCTGGAAGGTTCTTTCCCTCCCGGGATTGGCCTGTAGAAAATATTGTGGTGGAATGTGCTTGCCTACCATGCTGTGCCTGGTGAGGATGTAGTAGTAGAAGGCCCTGCCTCCCAGGCTTTGTCTGCAGAGGATGTGGTGGTGGAACATTCTTCAGTCCCAAGCTTTGACTGGAAAGGATGTTGTGGTGGATTATTCTTCCCTCCCAGGCTTTGGCAAGAGAGGATGTAGCTCTAGAAGGTCTTTGCCTCCCAGGCTTTGTCTGAAGAGGATGTAGTGCTGTTAGGTCCTTCTTACCCAGGCTTTGCCTGGAGAGGATGTAGTGATGGAAGGCTCCTTCCCTCCTAGAATTGGCCTGGAGAAGATATAGTGGTGGAATGTCCTTACCTACCATGCTTTGCCTGGTGAGGATATGGTAGTAGAAGGTCCTCCCTCCCAGGCTTTGTCTGGAGTGTATGTAGTAGTGGAACGCTCTTCCCTCCCAGGCTTTAACTGGAAAGGATGTAGTGCTGGAAGGTTCTTTCGCTCCCGGGATTGGCATGGAGAAAATGTAGTGGTGGAATGTGCTTGCCTACCATGCTTTGCCTGGTGAGGATGTGGTAGTAGAAGGCCCTCCCTCCCAGGCTTTGTCTGGAACTATGTAGTAGTGGAACGCTCTTCCCTCCCAGGCTTTAACTGGAAAGGATGTAGTGCTGGAAGGTTCTTTCCCTCCCGGGATTGGCCTGTAGAAAATATTGTGGTGGAATGTGCTTGCCTACCATGCTGTGCCTGGTGAGGGTGTAGTAGTAGAAGGCCCTGCCTCCCAGGCTTTGTCTGCAGAGGATGTGGTGGTGGAACATTCTTCAGTCCCAAGCTTTGACTGGAAAGGATGTTGTGGTGGATTATTCTTCCCTCCCAGGCTTTGGCAAGAGAGGATGTAGCTCTAGAAGGTCTTTGCCTCCCAGGCTTTGTCTGAAGAGGATGTAGTGCTGTTAGGTCCTTCTTACCCAGGCTTTGCCTGGAGAGGATGTAGTGATGGAAGGCTCCTTCCCTCCTAGAATTGGCCTGGAGAAGATATAGTGGTGGAATGTCCTTACCTACCATGCTTTGCCTGGTGAGGATATGGTAGTAGAAGGTCCTCCCTCCCAGGCTTTGTCTGGAGTGTATGTAGTAGTGGAACGCTCTTCCCTCCCAGGCTTTAACTGGAAAGGATGTAGTGCTGGAAGGTTCTTTCGCTCCCGGGATTGGCATGGAGAAAATGTAGTGGTGGAATGTGCTTGCCTACCATGCTTTGCCTGGTGAGGATGTAGTAGTAGAAGGCCCTGCCTCCCAGGCTTTGTCTGGAGAGGATGTAGTGGTGGAAGGTCTTTCTCACCCAGGCTTTACCTAGTTAAGATGTAGTGATGGAACGTTCTTGCCTGGAGAAGATGTAGTGATGGAGTGCACTTCCCTACCATGTTCTGCCTGGTGAGGATGTGAGTTTAGCGTGTCCAGTTCCTTCCACCCAGGCTACTGCCCGAGGAGGGTCTAGCTACTTAGAGGTCCAGTCTTGCCTGCCAAGCCCTTGTCTGCAGAAGAAAGCCAGAGCCAAGAGAAGAGTGTTGTTCTCCTAGCTGCTCATCTGGCTCCAGAATGTCCTAAGTGGCCTGTGGCAGAGGCCTGAAGAGTCCTAACCAGATCTGTGGTAGAGGTTCAAAACACTTAGGTCGCTGCTCATCTGGGCCTACAGAATCTACATTAGCCTGTGGCAGAGGCATAGAGAGTTCTAACCTGACCTATGGCAGATGTTACGAGATATTACCAAGTACTACTGAGCGTAAGGGGATGTTTTTGTGTTTTTTGGGGTATCCTGCACTCCAAGACAACTGAGCCAATAAATTGCGAAAAAAGATAGAAGGTACTGAAACCTGTCTGTGGCCGTCAGTGGATCAGTGCGTTATTTGGGTGCAGGTCACCATTATGAAGGTGTGAGAACCCATTAATATCCAGGAGCTTCTGAGGGCCTCATTGTTGCTCTCCCGTCCAATACTTCCTAGCAGAGAAAGCGCACCCCTCTGTCTTCTGGACACTCCTGAAACCACTGGGCGACATGGGGATTTTAACAAGCTACAAAAATCCAAAATCAGACTTCACTTCTCTCTGAGATATTTGCCCACACACAGATCTGCATTAGACACAACATACATGAAGATGTTCCTTTGGGGTTCTTCCCTACTTAAATGTATTTTTTTCTGTGTTTTATTGTCCTGCATTAGGTTTTCATGTTTTAGAGTATGCTTAAATCTGTTGGTGGTTTTGGGCCACTTGTTTACTATGTGGTTTGGTATCTTCCTTTGTCCTCCCCTCCTAGTTCAGCCCAAGCTAGACCCTACCCACTTCTTCCATGTTCCCTCAGTCAGTCTTAGTAGTTCACAGAGACAGGGCTTAGGAAAGTCATAGTCTTCTTACAGTTCGAACGACTGGAAAATCATCCTCTGTAGTGCAATTGGCTGAAGTAAAATTGTGCTGGATTGAACTTCTGTGCCTTATTGAAGAGTTAAGCTGTCTGTGGATGGTACCAAGTCAGCAAGTGTTCGGACAGACTGAGTCTAAGAAGATACCTTTGCAGGACAGCCCATTGGCTGTCATGGTGTAGCCGTTCTCGGGGCAGGCACACTGGTAGCTCCCCGGCGTGTTGACGCAGGCGAAGACGCACAGGGTGCCGATGCTCTGCTGACACTCGTCTATATCTGGAATTGGAGAAGGAACAGTTACAAAGGGGCTCCACGTTCTGCCCGTTTTCTGGCAGGAAATGGATCGGATTGGTTGTTACCTTCACAGGAGACGCCGTCGTCGCCCAGCTTGTAGCCCTCCTTGCAGTAACACTGGTACGAGCCGTAGATGTTGGTGCACTCCTGGTTGCACGGGTTCTGATCACACTCATTCACATCTGTGGGGGAAGCATTTGGGGGGGGGGTAAAAAATGAGGATTAAAGCTGAACTTTACCTAGAAATTATACTGAATCCAATGCAGACATCTTTCAGGGGTATAAATATCAAACATTTGTTGGCCGAATGTCAGAAGCATTTGTGAAAGATGGCTGGGCCAGCACAGACAGTAACTAGACACGCCCAGATGTGGAGAGGGCTATGACATGCATGGAAGGAGGGGCCTGTGATGATAACATGATAGCACTGATATGTCATCCGGTATGTACATTGTGTCATTCATGAGCAGGGAAGAGCGGCCGATGGACGCCATTACCTTCACAGTGTCGCCCGTCCTGGGACAAGCGGAATCCCGCAAAACAAGAACAGCGATAAGAGCCCACCGTGTTCTCACAGGTGTGGTGACACAGGCGCCCCGGGTAGGTCCAGCATTCGTTTATATCTACAAAATAGAATAAAATAGGGATAGGATAATAAAATTATCACCGAAGGTTTACTATACCTCACCTGCAGGATCAGGTACCTGAAATCTACCAGAACCAGCTTCATCCAAAGTACAGGAGACCCACCCCTGAGGAGCTGACAATGCTGTTTCTCATCTCTGAGGAGCTGACAGTGTTGTTCCTCACCACCGAGGATTTTACATTGTTGTTCCTCACCCCTGAGGAGCTGACAATGATATTTCTCACCCCTGAGGAGCTGGAAAAGTTGTTCCTCACCCCTGAGATGCTGACAATGTTGTTCCTCACCTTTGAGGGGGTGACAGTGTTGTTTCTCACTCCCAAAGGGGTGATGAAGTTGTTCCTCAGTGCTGAGGAACTGACATTGTTGTTCCTGACCCCTGAGGAGCTGACAGTGATGTTCCTCACCCCTGAGGGGGTGACAATGTTTTTCCTCACCCTAGGGGAGCTGACGATGTTGTTCCTCACCCCCGAGGAGCTGATGATGTTATTCCTCATCCCCGAGGAGCTGACAATGTTGTTCCTCACCCCTGAGGAGCTGACAATGTTGTTCCTCACCCCTGAGGAGCTGACAATGATGTTCCTCACCCTAGGGGAGGTGATGATGTTGTTCCTCACCCCTAAGGAGCTGACAATGTTGTTCCTCACCCCTGAGGAACTGACAATGTTGTTCCTCACCCCTGAGAAGCTGACAATGTTGTTCCTCACCCCCAAGGGGTTGACAATGTTTTTCCTCACCCCTGAGGAGCTGATCAAGTTGTTCCTCACCCCCTGAGGAGCTGAACATTTTGTTTCTCACCCCTGAGGAGCTCACAATGTTGCTTCTTACCCCTGAGGAGCTCACAATGTTGTTCCTCACCCTTGAAGAGCTCACAATTCACTAGCCTCACCACAGATTCAAACAGCCTCTGGGGACAAGCTAAGCAGAGCAAGTTCAGCTCATCTTCCAGCTGTTTTTGAATTGTGGATAAAAAGATAAAAACTCCATGCAGACATTGTTCTAGATGGGGACAGAAACTCTTGACTCCGCCTCCGATATGTCACACCACTAATAACTAACCCACTGAGCCAACACGGTGATACTTATTGATTATTAATAAATATATTCATTCCTATCTGACATCAATCAGATGATGGGAGTGCTGTGTGAGTGATCCGATCTTACCGATACACACCCTCCTGAATGTGTCGTAGCGATAGCCGGCCTTACAGTTACAGCGATATGATCCGGGTACATTGGTGCAGGTCTGTTCGGAGGAGCAGTTGTGGATCCCAGCGCTGCACTCGTCAAAATCTGCAACAAGGAAGAAGATGAATGCTGAGGGGGATATTTATAAAGAATCTGGAGCTACCGTTTCCATCCTGCAAAACTGCAAGTACATTCGTTCTGTGCGAATAGAGGCAAAATCAAATGTTATTCAGCTCTTTCCTCTGCAGGTTGATTGTTATTCATACATAAGAATAGAGTGAATCTGGAAAATACCATAATATGGCCAGTAGATGGAGCCGACGATCACAGAACATAGGTATTTATTGCCTGTAATCATCAGCTCCACCTAATGGCCATAATGTGGTATTTTCCTGATTTTTTCCAATTTTTTAGGAAATGTGCGGAATACATAAAAAAGGGAATGTATAAATCTTTCTTTGCCTCCTACCCTGTCCTTTCACACTGTGGACAAATGCTCTCTTTGCCCTTATTAGAATGTTAGGCTCCTATCAGACGGGGTGGACCCGTCAGCGGATCTGCCTGCTCAGCGGGGGATCTCTCCACTGATCCCTGCTGAGCAGGCGGATGACAGGTCTTTGTCCGCTCCGCTTCTGCAGAGTGGATACAGACATGGCCCGCTGTCCTCTATAGGGCAGTTGGATGGAAACGGACCATTTGTCCATTTCCACCCAACTGTCACTCAATCCACCGGACGGTATATTTGAAAATGTATTTTGAAAAATATTTTTCATATATTTTGTAATATATAAAAAACGCATTTCAACATACAGTGCATATATATATATATATATTGAAGAATATTGAATACGGCCGAAATTGTAGTATTTCAAATCAATGTCAATACATTTTGGAAGAATATTTAAAAAATATATTTAAAATATATTTTTCTTCCATGTGGGGAGTGACCCCCAGACGGCCCAGGCTCCCACCCCTACCCCCTTTGTGTTTCTGATCTCCCCCTCACCGATGCACATGGTGCCGTTCTCGTTGGGTCGGTATCCTCGGTTGCAGTTGAGGTGTTTTCTCTGGCACACGTACGATCCCAGGGTGTTGACGCAAGTGAAGCCAGGCTTGCAGGGGGCGGGGCTCGCCGCACATTCGTTAACATCTGACAGAGAGAAGGTAAAAAAAAAAAAGGTACAAAAATTCAGAGAGAAACATTTTCCGAGATGGAAATCTGGAGTCCAGAACGTGACCCGGGCTGAACCGCAAGAGGGAACCTTCCAGCGGGGACACCTCTGCTGGTGACAAGTAGGGAAGCATTCCTCTCACTTCCTGTTGTGTCTCTGGGGCAGGATGTGAAGAAAAATCCCCCCCAAAAGGGACATAGAACGAAAAAAAAATCACTAATCCATAAAAATTTTTACATTTTTGTCCAGGGAAACGTTCTACATTCCAGGCCTTTCTTCCTGCACCGGCTGGAGAGTCTACATTGGCATCACTATGCCCCCCGATTCTGAGGCCTTAATGTTACCTTGGCACACTCCCTCTTCCAGGAGGAACCCGGACTGGCACATCACCTCCGGCACACATACAAATGATCCGACCGTGTTGACGCAGCGCTCGCTTCTAGCGCAGTTGTGTGTGTTCAGAGCGCATTCATCAATATCTGCCAATAAAATACAATTATAAAATGAAAGGTTACTATTTATAGCAAGTGCCAAGATTGGATACAAATGTTCCCCTCCCCCCCAATTATACAGATATGTTCTCTGCCCCTCAGTACCCGGGGCCCTTAGGCAGAGGCCTCAGCGGTAACACTGGTCCTTTGGGGGCCACCTACCCTTGTCTGGCTTGGGTGTTGGTTCTGGTTTTGCTGGGATCTTTATATCCGGTGGGATGAGCTGCTCTTCTCCATTACAGCACAGGATCATCATGTGGTTACAGGGGTAGCCCAGGTTCATGTTGGACTCGCAGGAATGCCCCTCCTTCCTGATCTTCAGCCCCAGGGAGCAGCAGTCGCAGCACAGCTGAAAAGCAATGTACATCAGGTGACAACGTGCTCCCCTGCAATGCCAACGTACGGCGTGAATATCATCGATATGTCGCCAACTTTCCCATTGTGGGCTTACAAGGGGTTAACTTGTTTTTCTCCGGGATGGGCAGAGAAGAATATGTTCCCACACACATCACCCTTCTGTGACCCGAATAAACATCCAGAAAGGAATTCACATGAAGATATTATATCAGCCAACAACAACAGTAAATGAAGGTCCTGTGTGTATATATATGTATATATATTTTATTTGAACTGACAACGTTCATGAAAAATGGAGTGTCCGGGGGACGGGGAGGCTGGGGATCAGCACTGCCGGAGATAGACGAGTCCTGAAAGAAATACGGGTGGGAAGGAATGCTTCACTTTTCTGAACGGCCAACAATAATGGTAAACCAATAGGAAGGATAAATAGATTTTCACTATATGGCCAAAAGTATGTGAACCCCCCTTTAATGATGGAGTCCAGCTGTCTCCAGTGAAGGGTCCTGGTAATGCTCCATCATAGAAAGACACTGGACACAATTGTGCTCTTCCAACCTTCTGGTGACAGTTTGGTGAAGACCCTTTTCTATTCCACCATGACTGTCCCCTATGTACAAAGCCAGATCCACAAAGACATGGATGACCAGTTTGGTGTGGAGGAACTCGAGTGTCCAGCACAGAGCTCTGACCTCAACCCTATTTTTGGAAGACTTTTGGTATAAGGTCTTCTCATCCAACATCAGCACCCGCCGTTAAGCCTATAGAACAGCTTTGGGATGCCAAAGGTTTTCAATAGGTTTGAGGTCATGGAGGAACTCAAATGTCCTGCACAGAGCCCTGACCTCAACCCTAATAAATACAGATTGTGATCCAGGCCTTCTCATCCAACAACAGTCTGGTTCTTGGAGGATCATGACTAAAGAACTCTTCCAGTAATGGTAAAGGGGTCATCCCACTCAAAACTGATAGTCTATATGGCCCTAAGGGTGTGAACACCCCTCCAATGGAGCTCAGATGTTCAGAATGGCACAGTACATGGGGAGTCAGGAGGGCACAGTACAGGTTCTGGGATGCTGCTAGAGCCATCCTGGGACAGCTTAGTAAGAAGCGTGACTGTCCCAGCAAATCCGAGACAGCTGGCAAGTATGATGTAATGCAAGATTATTATGGGTCTCCCCTGCACTTGGGGCCCCTGGGCATTGCCCAGGGGTGACCATGCATTAGGACAACCCTGACTGTCCCTGTGTACAAAGCCAGCTCCATAAAGACATGGTTTCATCTGTTTTGTGTGGAGGAACTCGAGTATCCTGCACAGAGCCCTGACTTCAACCCTACTGAACACCTTTGGGATGAATTGGAATGCCAATAGTGAGTTAGGTTTTATTATCCAACATCAGTGCCTGACCTCACAAAAGGGGACAAATTCTCACATACACCCTCCAAAATCTTGTGGAAAGCCTTCTCAGAAGAGTGGAGGATGGTATAGCCACAAAGGGGCAACTCCATATAGGTGTGATGGGTGAAAGAACTTGAGTGTCCTGTACAGAGCCTGACCTTAACCCTACAGAATGCCTTTGGGATAATCTGGAACACCAACTGGGAGTCAAGTCTTTTTTTTGGGTGCCCAACATGTGAGCCTGTTTTTTTCCATCCAACATCAGTACCTGACCTCACAGATGGTCACAACTTCCAACAGACACCCTCCAAAACCTTGTGGAAAGTTTTCCCAGAAGAGTGGAGGATGTTATAGCCACATATTAGGGCAAATCCATATTAGTGGCCTTGGTTTTGGATTGGGATGCCATACAAGCTCATAGAGGTGTGATAATCAGGTGTCCACAAAGCCAGCTACATAAAGACATGGTTTGACTGGTTTGGTGTGGACTAGCACCAGTTTCCTTTCCAGAGCCCTAACCTCAACTCTTCTGAACACCACTTGGATGAATTGGAACGTTGATAGTGAGCCAGGTCTTCTCACCCAACATCAGTACCTGACCTCACAAATGGCCACAAAATCCCACAAACACCCTTCAAAGTTTTGTGGAAAGTCTCCCTAGAAGAGTGGAGGATGTTATAGTCACAAAATGGGTCCAACACCAAATTAATGGTCATGGTGGGGGCAACTTCACATTAGCTGCTATTGTTTTGGAATGGGATGTCCTACAAGCTCATAGAGGTGTGATGGTCAGGTGTCTACAAAGCCAGCTCCATAAAGTCATGGTTTGACCATTGTGGGGGAACTTGAGTGTTGTGTACAGAACCCTGACCTCAACCCTACTGAACACCTTCAGGATTAAAATACAAAATGTATATTAGAATTACATATATGCTGTAGGGCTCACCTCACGGAGGTCTAAATCTACTAGAGTTTGATGTGAATGAACTTGTATGTCCTGTACAGAGCCCTAACCTCAACCCTACTGAACACATTTTGAGGAAATTCTGATGGTGAGCCAGGTCTTCTCATCCAACATCAGTACCTGACCTTCCAAATGTTCCTTTAGCTGATTGGATACAAATTCCCACAGACATACTCCAAAATTTTGTGATAAGCCTTTCCAGAAGAGTAAAGCCAGTTCCATAAAGACATGGTCTGACCAGTTTGGTGTGGAGGAACTCGAGTGTCCTGCACAGAGCCCTGACCTCAACCCTACTGAACACCTTTGGGATGAATTGCAACACCGATGGTGAGCCAGGTCTTCTCATCTAACATCAGTACTTGACCTCACAAATGGGCACAAATTCCCACAGACACCCTCCAAAATCTTGTAGAAAACCTTCCTAGAAGCAAGGATGTTATAGTCACAGAGGGGGGCAACTACATATTAATGGCCATGGTACAGTAGAGATGTCCAACAAACCCAGAGCTCTGACCTCAACTTTAATGAACACCTCTGGGATGAAATTGTAGATTGCAGATTGTAAACCAGGTCTTTTTTTGGTGCCCAACATGAGGCCCAACATACGAGCCAGGTCTTCCGCCCAACGGTACCTGACCTCACAAATAGGTAAGCATTCCCACAGACACTCTCCTAAATTCTTGTGGAAAACCTTCAAAGAAGAGTGGAGGGTGTTAAAGGCACAAAGGAGGGCTACTCCATATTAGTGGCTGGCCATGGTTTTGGAATTTGAGGCCAAACAAGCACATAGAAGAGTGATGGTCAGTGGTACGCAAACAATTGGCCATAGAGTGTGTATATATTTTCTTGGGTGAGCCTGCCGCCTTTCAAATTCTGCACCTGAGTTAAAGTGCCGTGTGTACAACCCTGTCCAGCTGGGCAGCGGGGACGATGGTAAAACTGACCATTTGGGTACTCGGGCACTGCCTGAGGGCCTGGGGTCGATAGGGGGCCCCGTGAGATGCCCCTGGTACCTTTCATAGGCTTTTTTGGGTGTGGTTTGAGTGTTGGCGAGGACACGGGCCCCATGATCCCATATTGCCTGGGGGCCCCATGAGTTGTCAGTCCGCCCCTGGTAAAACCACATCTCAACCGCCTGATTTACCCGCTTTCCCCAGCCACCCGTCTGAATGAGCCCTCTTAGACAGTGGGAATCCTAAATCCTGCAGCATCACAATTCACCGGCAGGTGGCGCTCTCAGCTGGGCTCATTGATATGTTGCATTTGATATCATAGGAGTTTGGCAGAAATCTCACCTTAAAGTGCGATCGCTCACAAAGGTCGTTCTCCATGGCTAAGCAGATACCACCTTCCTTGGCGGCGATCATCCCGGCGATGCAGGTGTTCTCCTTGATGTAGGATAGGCAGCACTGCCTCTGAGCCAGCCTGCAACACAGCAGAAAATAGTTATATTCCCATAACTTGGGGCTCATTCACATCTACATCTGCAGAAAAAAAAAGTGACCGCGAAAAGTGACTTAGTACAGCTGCACGGCGGTTCCGATTGGTCCGTTATGTGCTGTGATGCTCTGGAAGTTTCAGAGGTCCAGATGTGCCTCTGGGATAGAAGCGTTGGAAATTCAAAATGGTACAGTTGTCACTGAAACAGGAAGTTAAGAGGAAACCCACACAGCGTGGGGAGAACATGCAAAGTCTATGCAGATAGTGCCCTGGGGGGGACTTAGACTGGGGGCCCCAGTGCGGCAAGGCAGCAGTGCTAACTACAGCTAGACCACTGTGACTTTAATGTCCAATTGGTGGTCTGGCGGGTTGTTCCTGACAAAGCTTTACTTTACTTGGCTGCAGTGGAGAAAGTCGCTGACCCATCTGCATTGCCCGGCAGTGGTGCCAGGAACAGAATACAAAAAAATCAATTTTGGTACTAAAAGGCATTTTTTTTTTAAATTTTGGATTATAAGCTCCGTCAGTTTTTTTTTTTGCACCTGTCTCCCCATTCACTTCCTGTTCTAAAGCCACCACAGGAAGTGAGAAGAAATTCCTCCAAAGTGAGAGCCCAGAGTGTCCCCAGGTCTCCGGTGATTGTGCGTTGGGTGGAATGTTGCCAGGTCTCCGGTGACTGTGGGTTGGGTGGAATGTTGCCAGGTCTCCGGTGACTGTGGGTTGGGTGGAATGTTGCCATGTCTCCGGTGACTGTGCGTTGGGTGGAGTGTTGCCAGGTCTCCGGTGATTGTGGGTTGGGTGGAGTGTTGCCAGGTCTCCAGTGATTGTGCGTTGGGTGGAGTGTTGCCAGGTCTCCGGTGATTGTGGGTTGGGTGGAGTGTGGCCAGGTCTCTGGTGATTGTGTGTTGGGTGGAGTGTTGCCAGGTCTCCGGTTATTTGTGCATTGGGTGGAGTGTTGCCAGGTCTCCGGTGATTGTGGGTTGGGTGGAGTGTGGCCAGGTCTCCGGTGATTGAGCGATGGGTGGAGTGTTGCCAGGTCTCCGGTGATTGTGGGTTGGGTGGAGTGTGGCCAGGTCTCCGGTGATTGTGCGTTGGGTGGAGTGTTGCCAGGTCTCCGGTTATTTGTGCATTGGGTGGAGTGTTGCCAGGTCTCCGGTGATTGTGCATTGGGTGGAGTGTTGCCAGGTCTCCGGTGATTGTGGGTTGGGTGGAGTGTTGCCAGGTCTCCAGTGATTGTGCGTTGGGTGGAGTGTTGCCAGGTCTCCGGTGATTGTGGGTTGGGTGGAGTGTGGCCAGGTCTCTGGTGATTGTGTGTTGGGTGGAGTGTGGCCAGGTCTCCGGTGATTGAGCGATGGGTGGAGTGTTGCCAGGTCTCCGGTGATTGTGGGTTGGGTGGAGTGTGGCCAGGTCTCCGGTGATTGTGCATTGGGTGGAGTGTTGCCAGGTCTCCGGTGATTGTGCATTGGGTGGAGTGTTGCCAGGTCTCCGGTGATTGTGTGTTGGGTGGAGTGTTGCCAGGTCTCCGGTTATTTGTGCATTGGGTGGAGTGTTGCCAGGTCTCCGGTGATTGTGGGTTGGGTGGAGTGTTGCCAGGTCTCCGGTGATTGTGCGTTGGGTGGAGTGTTGCCAGGTCTCCGGTTATTTGTGCATTGGGTGGAGTGTTGCCAGGTCTCCGGTGATTGTGTGTTGGGTGGAGTGTTGCCAGGTCTCCGGTGATTGTACGGTGTGTGGAGTGTTGCCAGGTCTCCGGTGACTGTGGGTTGGGTGGAGTGTTGCCAGGTCTCTGGTGACTGTGTGGTGGGTGGAGTGTTGCCAGGTCTCTGGTGATTGTGGGTTGGGTGGAGTGTTGCCAGGTCTCCGGTGATTGTGGGTTGGGTGGAGTGTTGCCAGGTCTCCGGTGATTGTGGGTTGGGTGGAGTGTTGCCAGGTCTCTGGTGATTGTGCGGTGGGTGGAGTGTTGCCAGGTCTCCGGTGATTGTGGGTTGGGTGGAGTGTTGCCAGGTCTCTGGTGATTGTGCGGTGGGTGGAGTGTTGCCAGGTCTCTGGTGATTGTGGGTTGGGTGGAGTGTTGCCAGGTCTCCGGTGACTGTGGGTTGGGTGGAGTGTTGCCAGGTCTCTGGTGATTGTGCGGTGGGTGGAGTGTTGCCAGGTCTCTGGTGATTGTGCGGTGGGTGGAGTGTTGCCAGGTCTCTGGTGATTGTGCGGTGGGTGGAGTGTTGCCAGGTCTCCGGTGATTGTGCGGTGGGTGGAGTGTTACCAGGTCTCCGGTGATTGTGCGGTGGGAGGAGTGTTGCCAGGTCTCTGGTGATTGTGCGGTGGGAGGAGTGTTGCCAGGTCTCTGGTGATTGTGTGTTGGGTGGAGTGTTGCCAGGTCTCCGATGATTGTGGGTTGGGTGGAGTGTTGCCAGGTCTCCGGTGATTGTGCGGTGGGTGGAGTGTTGCCAGGTCTCCGGTGATTGTGGGTTGGGTGGAGTGTTGCCAGGTCTCCGGTGATTGTGGGTTGGGTGGAGTGTTGCCAGGTCTTTGGTGATTGTGGGTTGGGTGGAGTGTTGCCAGGTCTCCGGTGACTGTGGGTTGGGTGGAGTGTTGCCAGGTCTCTGGTGATTGTGCGGTGGGTGGAGTGTTGCCAGGTCTCTGGTGATTGTGCGGTGGGTGGAGTGTTGCCAGGTCTCTGGTGATTGTGCGTTGGGTGGAGTGTTGCCAGATCTCCGGTGACTGTGGGTTGGGTGGAATGTTGCCAGGTCTCCGGTGACTGTGCGGTGGGTGGAGTGTTGCCAGGTCCCCGGTGATTGTGCGCTGAGTGGAGTGTTGCCAGGTCTCCGGTGATTGTGCGTTGGGTGGAGTGTTGCCAGGTCTCCGGTGATTGTGCGCTTGGTGGAGTGTTGCCAGGTCGCCGGAGATTGTGCGGTGGGTGGAGTGTTGCCAGGTCGACAGTGATTGTGCGGTGGGTGGAGTGTTGCCAGGTCTCCGGTGACTGTGGGCTGGGTGGAGTGTTGCCAGGTCTCTGGTGATTGTGGATTGTGTAGAGTGTTGCCAGGTCTCCGGTGACTGTGGGCTGGGTGGAGTGTTGCCAGGTCTCCGGTGACTGTGGGCTGGGTGGAGTGTTGCCAGGTCTCCGGTGATTGTGGGTTGGGTGGAGTGTTGCCAGGTCTCTGGTGATTGTGCGTTGGGTGGAGTGTCGCCAGGTCTCTGGTGATTGTGGGTTGGGTGGAGTGTTGCCAGGTCTCCGGTGATTGTGGGTTGGGTGGAGTGTTGCCAGGTCTCTGGTGATTGTGCGTTGGGTGGAGTGTCGCCAGGTCTCTGGTGATTGTGGGTTGGGTGGAGTGTTGCCAGGTCTCCGGTGATTGTGGGTTGCGTGGAGTGTTGCCAGGTCTCCGGTTACTGTTGGTTGGGTGGAGTGTTGCTAGGTCTCTGGTGATTGTACGGTGTGTGGAGTGTTGCCAGGTCTCCGGTGACTGTGGGTTGGGTGGAGTGTTGCCAGGTCTCTGGTGATTGTGCTTTGGGTGGGGCATTGCCAGGTCTCCGGTGATTGTGCTTTGGGTGGAGCGTTGCCAGGTTTCCGGTGATTGTGCGTTGGGTGGAGTGTTGCCAGATCTCCAGTGATTGTGTGTTGGGTGGAGGTCTGCGCGGCTGTGAAGATAATCCCCGATCGGTAATTCTTGGTGGAGTCCAATGAAAACAGAGCAGATACTTTGTATCAAATTCACCTCTCCCGTCATCTCCTTTCATCTGCCAAACCTCAACGTGACTTCACCGCCGGGGCCGCCCATTGTGGGTTTTTAGGTCTTTATTTGACATGAAATCTGAATAAGAGGCTTTATATCAAAGTCTTCCCTCATCTCTGCCGCCGCCGGCCACCATGTTTCTGTACGGCGGACCGTGTTGACCTTTCAGCAGATTTTATGATCCAGTAAATCTTCTGGAAAGACTTCATTTATATGTTCTGGCCGAATACTTTGTTTTCATTTGATGCACGAATATTTTCACAATCGTTTCTTTATGACTCACCTCGTTCTCTGTGAAAAGGGTCGACACCGGGCAATGTTTTATTTAATATGAAGACGGAATGTCAGCTGAACGCCAGAACGTTTACTACTTCATCCAGATGTATGTTAATTGAAGAGGCCCTATGGCAAAAAATGCAGCTGAAAGGGCAGAAAAATTACCTTTTTTGACCAAAGCTGGCCAGTTTGCCGTCCTGTTTGTAAACAAACAATCTGGAATCCCGGGAAGTGTCATTGACTATATATGGCCATGACTGGGTTTGGTCAATGATGTCACCCAGGATCTCCAGGGTCGTTTGTACTGCAGCCATGCCAAGGATCTGTAATTTAGTGACAGTAGTGTGATGGGGAAATGTCACTGGGAAGAGAGTGGTGACACCTCATTGTGAAGATGGTCGTCCTGGGGGTGGTGAAACATCATTGGTTAGAGGGTCGTCATGGTGGTAGTGAGACATCATTGTGAAGAGGGTCATCCTGGGGGTGGTAAATCATCGTTGGGAAGAGGGTCATCCTGGGGGTGGTAAATCATCGTTGGGAAGAGGGTCATCCTGGTGGTGGTGAAATATCATTGGGAAGAGTGTCATCCTGGTGGTGGTGAGACATGAATGTGAAGAGAATCATCCTGGTGGAGGTGAAACATCACTGGGAACAGGGACAGCTTGGGGATGGTTAAAAATTGTTGGAAATAGGGTCATCTTGGTTGTTATGAAATATTGTTGGGAAGAGGGTCATCTTGGTGGTGGTGAAACATAGTTGGAAAGAAGGTCATCCTGATGGCATTGAAACCTTATTGGGAAGAGGGTCATCCTGGTAATGTTGAAACATTATTTGAGAAGAGGGTCATCCTGAGGATGGTCATCCTGGTGGCGGTGAAGCATTGTCGGTAGGAGCGTCATCCTGGTGGTGGTGAAACATTGCTGGGAAGAAGGGTCATCCTGGTGGTGGTGAAACATCATTGGAAACAGGGTCATCCTGGGGGTGGTGAGACATATTTGTGAAGAGGGTCATCCTGGGGGGTGGTGAGACATATTTGTGAAGAGGGTCATCCTGGGGGTGGTGAGACATCTTTGTGAAGAGGGTCATCCTGGTGCTGGTGAAACATTGTTGGGAAGAGGGTCATCCTGGTGGTGGTGAGACATCAATGGGAAGAGGGTCATCCTGGTGGTGGTGAGACATTAATGGGAAGAGGGTCATCCTGGTGGTGGTGAGACATTAATGGGAAGAGGGTCATCCTGGTGGTGGTGAACAACGTTGGGAAGAGGGTCATCCTGGTGGTGGTGTGACATTAATGGGAAAAGGGTCCTCCTGGTGGTGGTGAAACAACGTTGGGAAGAGGGTCCTCATGGTGGTGGTGAAACAACGTTGGGAAGAGGGTCATCCTGGTGGTAGTAAGACGTCCTCAAGTGGCTGGAGAATATGATTGATGATGGATTTACATTGGGGAACATCACTTACCTTTATTTTTTGTAACTCTTTGTGGGAATGGTTAAGGGTACAAATATATTACTGTTCCCTTTCCTTTGGGAAGGGGCCGATATCTGGGGAGCCCCCTTCTCCTAAAGGGGGCTTCTAGATTCCTATAAGATACCCCTGCAAACCCCCACATCCTCTTAGGGGTATCCAATGTGGGGAAGAGGCCCTTGTCCCCTCAGCTTGCTCAAGTGGGTGGTGGGGGGCTTGGCTGCTTCCAGTCCAAGGTACCCCCAAATGTTGTAAGGCATTTGGCCTGGTGTGGTTAAGTAAAGAATGGGCAGGGGGGAAGAGCTGCATGTTGCCCTCCCCTCCCTTGCCACATTAAATAAGGGCCTGGTTGGAATTTTAAGGGGAACCTCATACCGATTTTTTAAAGGTCTATGTTGTATTGTCCCATAACAACACGTGCTGGTTCCCGGCATCCCCCAAGCAGGTTATCTAACTGGTTCACCTAGTGAAGGGTTCAGCACAAGCTGGTGGCCACAATAGAAGACATCTGCCGGCTCCCAGCTGGAAAGTGAAAGTGGTCCTATATAGTTGCTGGTCACTTTCCCTGTGTGGGTGGCATGGTGTCCCCCCCAGCGCAGTTCCCAGGCTCCCCCCACCCTTACCAGGAGCCCAGGACGGGACCGCATTCAGCCACTTCAGGGTGGGGCAAACAGAAGGAAACCAGAAGTGATGAGGGTTTTGTCATTTTTGGTTTCAGATCTTCCATTCCCTGGCCGGTACAGCCAGGGGAGCATCGAAACGAACAGATCTCATCTTCCTGCAGGTGTGGAATTACTGTCTGTGCTGGCCCAGCGCCTCCACCTCGCCCTTCACTAACCTACATAACCTTTTATGTAGCAGCTGAGAGAGGAGAAATTTTCCATGAAGTAGGAGGAACCTGCTAATAATAATGTCTTATTAGGGAGAGTTCCCTCCACTTCCTGTCCTGTAGACCCAACAGGAAGTGAGATTATCCTTCCAATGTGAACAAATTCCCCTCTCAGGTATGTTTTCATGGTAACAGGTGTCCCCATGGGAAGGTTTCCTCTCTGGCAGTAACTCATTATTTTTGATGCCCCCTCGCTTCCATTCCTCGTAACACTGGTGATCAGGAGAATTCGGTATGTGAATCTCCCTAACGGGGAAAGGCAGGGGTTCTAACCCCTCAGCTCTCTATCCAGATCTAAGAGAAGCCTTCATACACACTCATCGCCTGACAGAGGTCCCGTGGTTCCTGCACAGCTGTATGAGCGATGATTTGGCGGATGACATCATGGCGTGCTGATCGGTTTTTGGCTCCCATCAGAGGAAGTCTCACATTGGACTTGGATAGAATTTTGTCTTCTTCCCCCAGAGGACACAAGAACTTCCCATCTGTCTGAGCTCCTTCTACCGAAGAGCTCCCAAATTGATGAACTCATCGCCCCGCCCTCCACTGCTGCGTTTTCTCTGACTTCTCTGTCTTCTAATGTCAGAGCTGAACTCCAGCTCCTCAGCTGCAGTCTTGCACGGGTGCACTAGCTCCTCCCCTTCAGTCTTGCACGGGTGCACTGGCTCCTCCCCTTCAGTCTTGCACATGTGCACAAGCTCCTCCCCTTCAGTCTTGGACAGGTGTACCAGCTCCTCCCCTTCAGTTTTGAGTTTTGCACAGGTGTACCGACTCCTCCCCTTCAGTCTGGCACAGGTGTACTGGCTCCTCCCCTTCAGTCTGGCACAGGTGTACTGGCTCCTCCCTTTCAGTCTTGCACAGGTGTACCGGCTCCTCCCCTCCAGTCTTCCACAGGTGTACTGGCTCCTCCCCTTCAGTCTTGCACAGGTGTACCGGCTCCTCCCCTCCAGTCTTGCACAGGTCTTGCGGCTCCTCCCCTTCAGTCTTGCACAGGTGTACCGGCTCCTCCTCTTCAGTCTTGCACAGGTGTACCGGCTCCTCCCCTTCAGTCTTGCACAGGTGTACCGGCTCCTCCCCTTCAGTCTGATTGTCCCTGGCCCCACCCCTTTCATCCATTAGATTTCAAATCTTTCAATCACGGAGGCTCCGCATGACATGTGGGCATTACCTATGCAAGTACAGCCAGCCTAGGCACGCCCACTGCTGCAGACAGACATCCATCAAGACATTTGATATTTGCATAAGTCCTCCCAAGACCCCGCCTACCGCTTGCATTAGGACTGAGGATGGCCTTATAACTAAGGCCAGATTGAGGGCGAAACGCATCAGAGGGGGCAACACTAGACCAATGACGCCACCAGCCTCAATGGATTTCTGCAGCCATAAAATCTACGAGGAGGTATCAAAAAGTTTGGAGACTAGTATTGCAGCACACCAACAGATGGCAGCACCAAGCTGCACGCACAGCCACAGGGAGCACTGGCCTTCATAAGTCAGTGTGCCAAAAGACATCGTCCCGTGTACATCAGGAGCTGTGCAACTGGTGCTGCCCTGACCACGTTACCACGTCTGCTAATTCATAATTGGACAGGAAGTTAGAACAAAGAGCAAATGTGAAATTCTGCGTGAAACCGGCCAAATCTGCCACAGAGACATCTGACACGATTCGGCAAGTTTACAGCGATGCCGCAATGGGTCGTTCGAGGTGATTTGAGTGGCACACATGCTTTGAGAGCGGAAGAACATCACTGGAAGACGACGAGAGATCAGGAAGACCTTCAAGGAGCTCAACCCCCCAAAAATGCCCTCTTCCCGAAGATGAAGATCCAGCATAAAGGTCGTCGTTTTCACAACATTGCGGAGATCCAGCGATTTTCCCCGTTTCCCGCAAAATTTCATGGGTTCCTGAACAATCTCTTGCATCGGGGGGCAGTCATGTTTGGTGGGGGCGACCATGCAATGATGTCATACTTGTTATGGACTTATAGAGGCTTTGTGCGTGAATGATGAATTTTGCATTTTATTTCCATTCTACCAAACGCTTCTGAATGTGAAATGCACGAGGGGCTGCACTGGACCTGACACCAACGGGTCCCAATGGGACCTCCTGCATCCAAAGGAGCACAATGCTAATGCAGCGTCACACCTGTCCTCCGCACTCCACCCTCAAAGGAAGTGGAAATCTGAAGGTTTCAAATGCAGAAAATCAGCACCTGTCTACAAGATAGGAAAGAAAAGAGGAGAGGCGCCTTCTAAGTGCAATCTTAAAACGGTTTTTATTAAGCCACAAATGTAAAAACTAACAAAAATGGGCGGTAAATTAGCCCATCATTAAGGTTAGCTGTAGAGTCGTCTTCCGTGTCCTTCAGGGATCTGTTCAGTGGGGTGATGGCCGCCGTGGGTGGTGGAGGAGATCCCAGAGCATTGTGGATGGCCAGGAGTCTCAGGAAATATCGACCAAACCAGAACCGGAAGTGGCTGGATCTAGGCTGAACCACAAGCCGGGCGGACGTGACGTTACACAGGAGGAAGTTCCTGAGACTCCGGGCCATCCACAATGCTCTGGGATCTCCTCCACCACCCATGGCGGGCATCACCCCACCGGACGGATCCCTGCAGGACACGGAAGACGACTCTACAGCTAACCTTAATAATGGGCTAATTTACCGCCCATTTTTGTGAGTTTTTACATTTGTGGCCTATTAAAAACCATTTTAATACTGCACTTAGAAGGCGCCTCTCCTCTTTTCTTTCCTATCATGCACATAGAGTTGGCTCACTCTGGGGTGGCTGCCATCTAAAGCGGTTACACAGTTAAGGACTTCACTGGGACTTTTAGACTTTTTGTCTGTTTGTTCTAATATCACTGGAGATTAGCCAATAGTGCGCTGAGAGTTCTTTACAATATTTCTGTTACCCATCTACACAAACCCTACACCACCGAGAACCGGGAATATGGTCATCTGATGGCTCTCTCATTAGATGATCCCTCCAGTGTGATAGGCAGAACCAGGACAAGGGGTGGGCAACAAGTCCTACACAAGTCCTACACGACTGAGAACAGGGAAGATGGTCATCTGATGGCTCTCTTATTAGATGATCCCTCCAGTATGATAGGCAGAACCAGGACAAGGGGTGGGCAACAAGTCCTACATGACAGAACTGGGAATATGGTCATCTGACGGCCTTCTCATCAGATGATTCCTCCAGTATGACAGGCAGAACCAGGACAAAGGGTGGGCAACAAGTCCTACAGGACTGAGAAGCGTGAATATGGTCATCTGACGGCCTTCTCATCAGATGATCCCTCCAGTATGCCAGGCAGAACCAGGACAAGGGGTGGGCCACAAGTCCTACATGACAGAAATGGGAATATGGTCATCTGACGGCCTTCTCATCAGATGATTCCTCCAGTATGACAGGCAGAACCAGGACAAAGGGTGGGCAACAAGTCCTACAGGACTGAGAAGCATGAATATGGTCATCTGACGACCTCATCAGATGATCCCTCCAGTATGCCAGGCAGAACTAGGACAAGTGGTGGGCAAGAGGGGCAGCTGTTCTACCTACACAAGTCCTACACTTTTGAGAGCCGGGAATATGGTCATCTGATGGTCCTCTCATCAGATGATCCCTCCAGTGTGACAGACAGGGCCAGGACAAGGGGTGGGCAGGAGGGGAAACTGCTGAACCATGTTACAGGCAGCAGAACGTTCTCCACGGCTTCTCCAGACCCTTTCACGTCTGTCACATGTGCTCAGGGGGAACCTGCTCTCATCTGTGAAAAGCACAGGGAGCCAGTGGTGGACCTGCCAATTCTGGGGTTCAATGACAAATTCCAATCCAGCTCTGTGGTGCCGGTCAGTGAGCACAGGGTCCACTAGAGGACGTCGGGCCCTCAGACCACCCTCATGAAGTCTGTGTCTGATTGTTTGCTCAGAGACATTCCCACCAGTGGCCTGCTGGAGGTCATTTTGTAGGGCTCTGGCAGGGCTCATCCTGTTCCTCCTTGCACAAAGGATCAGATACCAGTCCTGCTGATGGGTTAAGGACCTTCTACGGCCCTGTCCAGCTCTCCTAGAGGAACTGCCTGTCTCCTGGAATCCCCTCCGTGTTCTTGTCTCCTGGAATCTCCTCCATGCTCTTGTCTCCTGGAACCTCCTCCATGCTCTTGTCTCCTGGAATCTCCTCCATGCTCTTGTCTCCTGGAACCTCTTCCATGCTCTTGTCTCCTGGAATCTCCTCCATGCTCTTGTCTCCTGGAATCTCCTCCATGCTCTTGTCTCCTGGAATCTCCTCCATGCTCTTGTCTCCTGGAATCTCCTCCATGCTCTCGTCTCCAGGAACCTCCTCCATGCTCTTGTCTCCTGGAATCTCCTCCATGCTCTCGTCTCCAGGAACCTCCTCCATGCTCTCGTCTCCTGGAATCTCCTCCATGCTCTCGTCTCCTGGAATCTCCTCCATGCTCTCGTCTCCTGGAATCTCCTCCATGCTCTCGTCTCATGGAATCTCCTCCATGCTCTTGTCTCCTGGAACCTCCTTCATGCTCTTGTCTCCTGGAATCTCCTCCATGCTCTTGTCTCATTGAACCTCCTCCATGCTCTTGTCTCCAGGAACCTCCTCCATGCTCTTGTCTCCTGGAATCTCCTCCATGCTCTCGTCTCCTGGAATCTCCTCCATGCTCTCGTCTCCTGGAACCTCCTCCATGCACTTGTCTCCTGGAATCTCCTCCATGCTCTTGTCTCCTGGAATCTCCTCCATGCTCTTGTCTCCTGGAATCTCCTCCATGCTCTTGTCTCATGGAATCTCCTCCATGCTCTTGAGACTGTGCTGGGAGACACAGCAAATCTGGCAATGGCAGGTATTGATGTGCCATCCTGGAGGAGTTGGACTGCCTGTGCAACCTCTGTAGGGTCCAGGTATGGCCTCATGCTACCAGTAGTGACACTGACCCGAGCCAAATGCAAAACCAGTGAAAAATAGTCAGAAAAGATGAGGAGGGAAAAATGTCAGTGTCCTCCACCTGTAAAACCATTCCTGTTTTGGGGGTCGTCTCATTGTTGCCCATCTAGTGCCCCTGTTGGTAATTTCATGAACACCAAAAGCAGCGGAAACTGATGAACAACCCCCTCTGCGCCTTCCCTGACCGGATCCATATCCCAGGAGGTTCATGGACTTGATGCCAGACTTCATTTACAAAGTCTTCCCTCCATTTTTTGAGCCGTGTATAATAATATCTATTGATATCGTCTTCCTTCGCTGGACTCCCATCCTCCATCCATCTCTCATTGTCTGTATCCTGTGACAACATCTGCATTCAATCGAGCGGTTTGCGGTGATTCCGCTGTGAGGTAGAGCTCCGCTGCGGCCCAAGGGAGAGATCCGTCTTCCAGGAGGACAACATGCAGATCGAACAATTCCGTGTTCAATGTCATCCTACACTGACAGCGTAATAAGCCAAATATGTGACCCGTCATCTGTCCCCGAAGATCGCCGAGACGGAGGAATGTGAGGAATAAGAGACGAAGTTTAAATAAAAATTCAGCAGGTGCTCTGTTTCAAATTCCCCTTTCTGCATTGACATACCTCCTTAGACCCAGTTTGTCTGGAAAGCATGGTCACCTGCTGACTTGGCAGCATCCACAGGCAGCGTAACTCTTCAAAAAGACACAGTTAAGTCCAATGCAATGTTACTTCAGCTAATTGCAGTACAAAGGATGTAGTTCCGGTCTTTTGAAGCGGAAGAAGACAATGACGTTTGTACCCTGGTCTCTGTGAAGAACTAACACTGGCTGAGGGAACATGGAAGAAACAGAGAGGGACTAATGAGGACTGAGAGAACCTGGAGGAAACAGAGAGGGACTAATGAGGACTGAGGGAACATGGAAGAAACAGAGAGGGACTAATGAGGACTGAGGGAACATGGAAGAAACAGAGAGGGACTAATGAGGACTGAGAGAACATGGAAGAAACAGAGGGACTAATGAGGACTGAGAGAACATGGAGGAAACAGAGAGGGACTAATGAGGACTGAGAGAACATGGAAGAAACAGAGGGACTAATGAGGACTGAGAGAACATGGAAGAAACAGAGGGACTAATGAGGACTGAGAGAACATGGAAGAAACAGAGGGACTAATGAGGACTGAGGGAACATGGAAGAAACAGAGAGGGACTAATGAGGACTGAGAGAACATGGAGGAAACAGAGAGGGACTAATGAGGACTGAGAGAACATGGAAGAAACAGAGAGGGACTAATGAGGACTGAGGGAACATGGAGGAAACAGAGAGGGACTAATGAGGACTGAGGGAACCTGGAGGAAACAGAGAGGGACTAATGAGGACTGAGAGAACCTGGAGGAAACAGAGAGGGACTAATGAGGACTGAGGGAACATGGAAGAAATGGGAGGATCTAGTGAGGACTGAACCACCTAGCACTAAACAGACAGAGGAAGATACCAAACAACATAGTAAACACATTGCAGTTCATCATTCGATGTCAGTATAAAAAGTAAACTACAGAAGTTGAATCCAATGTAGCTTTCCTTCAGCTATTTGCAGTACAGAGGATTAAAGTGTAAGAAGACAATGACCTTCCCAAAACCTGTCCCTGCAAAGAACTAACGCTGACCGAGGGACCATGGAAGAAACAGAGAGGGACTAATGAGGACTGAGGGAACATGGAGGAAACAGAGAGGGACTAATGAGGACTAAGAGAACCTGGAGGAAACAGAGAGGGACTAATGAGGACTGAGGGAACATGGAAGAAACAGAGAGGGACTAATGAGGATTGAGAGAACCTGGAGGAAACAGAGAGGGACTAATGAGGACTGAGAGAATATGGAAGAAACAGAGAGGGACTAATGAGGACTGAGAGAATATGGAAGAAACAGAGAGGGACTAATGAGGACTGAGGGAACCTGGAAGAAACAGAGGGACTAATGAGGACTGAGGGAACCTGGAAGAAACAGAGGGACTAATGAGGACTGAGGGAACCTGGAAGAAACAGAGAGGGACTAATGAGGACTGAGAGAACCTGGAGGAAACAGAGAGGGACTAATGAGGACTGAGAGAACATGGAGGAAACAGAGAGGGACTAATTGGGACTGAGAGAATATGGAAGAAACAGAGAGGGACTAATGAGGACTGAGGGAACCTGGAAGAAACAGAGGGACTAATGAGGACTGAGGGAACATGGAAGAAACAGAGGGACTAATGAGGACTGAGGGAACCTGGAGGAAACAGAGAGGGACTAATGAGGACTGAGGGAACCTGGAGGAAACAGAGAGGGACTAATGAGGACTGAGGGAACCTGGAGGAAACAGAGAGGGACTAATGAGGACTGAGGGAACCTGGAGGAAACAGAGAGGGACTAATGAGGACTGAGGGAACATGGAGGAAACAGAGAGGGACTAATGAGGACTGAGGGAACAAGCACTAAACAGGAAGGGAGGACAGAGGGAAATACCAATTCACAAAGTATACAAGTTGTCTCTCGCTCCTCTCTCCCTCTTACCCCCCCTCTCTTTCTCCCCCTCTCTTCTCCCTCTCCCCCCCTCACTCTCTTCCCCCCTTCCTCCTTCTCCTCCTTCTCCCTCTCCCCCCCCCCCTCTCTTTCTCCCCCCTCTCTCCTCTCTCTCTGTGCCGCCTCATCAACACACATCAGTGAAGGAGAAAAATTACCTGCTTGCAAAATTGTGTAATAGAAACAAAGAAACACTTTTTTCCCCTAAATTCTTTGCTCTTTTTTTGTTTATAGCGCAAAAAATAAAACCCCCAGCGGGGAGCAAATACCACCAAAAGAAAGCTCTATCTGTCTCAAAACAATGATAAAAATTCTGTTTGGGTACAGTGTTGCATGACCGCGCAATTGTCATTCAAAGTGTGACAACACTGAAAGCTAAAAATTGGCCTGGGCAGGAAGGGGGTAGAAGTGTCCGGTAGGCAGGAAGGGGGTAGAAGTGCCCTGTAGGCAGGAAGGGGGTAGAAGTGTCCTGTAGGCAGGAAGGGGGTAGAAGTGTCCGGTAGGCAGGAAGGGGGTAGAAGTGTCCGGTAGGCAGGAAGGGGGTAGAAGTGTCCTGTAGGCAGGAAGGGGGTAGAAGTGCCCGGTAGGCAGGAAGGGGGTAGAAGTGCCCTGTAGGCAGGAAGGGGGTAGAAGTGTCCTGTAGGCAGGAAGGGGGTAGAAGTGTCCGGTAGGCAGGAAGGGGGTAGAAGTGCCCTGTAGGCAGGAAGGGGGTAGAAGTGTCCTGTAGGCAGGAAGGGGGTAGAAGTGTCCGGTAGGCAGGAAGGGGGTAGAAGTGCCCTGTAGGCAGGAAGGGGGTAGAAGTGCCCGGTAGGCAGGAAGGGGGTAGAAGTGTCCTGTAGGCAGGAAGGGGGTAGAAGTGCCCTGTAGGCAGGAAGGGGGTAGAAGTGCCTGGTAGGCAGGAAGGGGGTAGAAGTGCCCGGTAGGCAGGAAGGGGGTAGAAGTGTCCGGTAGGCAGGAAGGGGGTAGAAGTGCCCTGTAGGCAGGAAGGGAGTAGAAGCGCCCGGGTAGAAGTGTCCTGTAGGTAGGAAGGGGGTAGAAGTGTCCTGTAGGCAGGAAGGGGGTAGAAGTGTCCTGTAGGCAGGAAGGGGGTAGAAGTGCCCTGTAGGCAGGAAGGGGGTAGAAGTGCCCTGTAGGCAGGAAGAGGGTAGAAGTGCCCGGTAGGCAGGAAGAGGGTAGAAGTGCCCGGTAGGCAGGAAGAGGGTAGAAGTGCCCAGTAGGCAGGAAGGGGGTAGAAGTGCCCGGTAGGCAGGAAGGGGGTAGAAGCGCCCTGTAGGCAGGAAGGGGGTAGAAGTGTCCTTTAGGCAGGAAGGGGGTAGAAGTGCCCTGTAGGCAGGAAGGGGGTAGAAGTGCCCTGTAGGCAGGAAGGGGGTAGAAGTGTCCTGTAGGCAGGAAGGGGGTAGAAGCGCCCGGTAGGCAGGAAGGGGGTAGAAGTGTCCTGTAGGCAGGAAGGGGGTAGAAGTGCCCTGTAGGCAGGAAGGGGGTAGAAGTGTCCGGTAGGCAGGAAGGGGGTAGAAGTGCCCTGTAGGCAGGAAGGGGGTAGAAGTGTCCGGTAGGCAGGAAGGGGGTAGAAGTGCCCTGTAGGCAGGAAGGGGGTAGAAGCGCCCTGTAGGCAGGAAGGGGGTAGAAGCGCCCTGTAGGCAGGGAGGGGGTAGAAGCGTCCTGTAGGCAGGAAGGGGGTAGAAGTGCCCTGTAGGCAGGAAGGGGGTAGAAGTGTCCGGTAGGCAGGAAGGGGGTAGAAGTGCCCTGTAGGCAGGAAGGGGGTAGAAGCGCCCTGTAGGCAGGAAGGGGGTAGAAGCGCCCTGTAGGCAGGGAGGGGGTAGAAGCGTCCTGTAGGCAGGAAGGGGGTAGAAACGCCCTGTAGGCAGGGAGGGGGTAGAAGCGCCCTGTAGGCAGGAAGGGGGTAGAAGTGCCCGGTAGGCAGGAAGGGGGTAGAAGTGCCCGGTAGGCAGGAAGGGGGTAGAAGCGCCTTTTACAGAAAAGTACAGCGCTGCAGAGTGGAAAAGAAAGGTGAATGACATTCAGTCACAATACGCTGTAACTTTTGCTGCAATTGTGTACACGATATTATTATTATTATTTTTTTTATATTTCCTATTTTTTCCCACAAAAGAGGAGTTTCCCTTTAAAGTAACAGCGACTTTAAAAGAGGTACCTGCACTGCTTTGGTGTGACTTTTGTTTACTTTTTATATATATATTATTTTTTTTCATACATAATTTTTATTTATTTATATATATTTTTAAGAATTTTTTTACTTTGATCCGTAGAATGGCAAATAATGGCTCTAATGTGAAAGGAGCCTAAATGCCAAAAAAAGTGTTCTTTGTTTTTGTTTTGTATTTGTTTTTTGCAGCCGCTGTATTCTTCCCCCTCTTGCGCTCCTTCGATATCGATGTCTAATAGTCGCCGTCTGTAAGACATCGAAGATCTCCAGATTGTCGCATTTCTTGCTGTACGTCGCAGTAAACTCCATAATAAACATTTGGTGCTTTAAATCCGGATCATTGAAAACAGACTTTGCTAGGAAGGGCTTGACTTTCGCCGATCGTACGCTCGCCGCCGGGGTCGTAAACGCCGCTTTACAAACAAAGGGCCTCTGTTAAATTTGCATGGGGGGGGGGGGAGGAATAATTGAACCCAACTGGTCACAGGGACGGAGCGTTCGCCTTCCACGCCGCTCCGCCGGCACACAGGAGGAAATCCGATTAGCCGGAGAGTTTTGGAAACATTCGAAGTGAATTTTGTGCTTTCCATTTGCTCACGTTGGAACTCGTAAAAAAGCCGGCGAAGGTCTCGGGTTGTATTGAAATTCCAGCTCAGAGTGTAGAGAAAAAAAAATCGCCGTTATAGCGAGGAACGAGCGCTCCGCGTATGAGAAGAAAGAAAATGAAAAAAAGAGAAATTGGAATGGTTGGTTCCTGGACGGTCGGGAGGCGATGGAAATTCTTTCTGTGATGGACTGTCTGCGGCACAAAACGCAGAAACAGCTGCAAAGAGTCTCCGAGGAATAGCGAAGAGCGAGCGAGCGAACGAAAGCCGAACGCAGGCGGATAGAGATGAGACGCCCTTCAGTCCAGCCAATAATACATTTCATTAAGGCCGGTCCACACTATACAAACGCAGTCCAGATGCTTTTTTGCATGCGCATTTTTTACGCATTTTTGGCGCGTTCCAGTTAATTTTTTTCCCCTCTCTTGTTCTTCAATTTAAATAGCAAAATGTGTGTTCCAGTGAGTTTTTGTTGCGTTTCATTGGAATCAATGGGAGGAATAGTGCCCCATCATTGGTGTCAGTGGGAGGAATAGTGCCCCATCATTGGTGTCAGTGGGAGGAATAGTGCCCCATCATTGGTGTCAGTGGGAGGAATAGTGCCCCATCATTGATATCAGTGGGAGGAATAGTGCCCCATCATTGGTGTCAGTGGGAGGAATAGTACCCCATCATTGGTGTCAGTGGGATGAATAGTGCCCCATCATTGGTGTCAGTGGGAGGAATAGTGCCCCATCATTGGTGTCAGTGGGAGGAATAGTGCCCCATCATTGGTGTCAGTGGGAGGAATAGTGCCCCATCGTTGGTGTCAGTGGGAGGAATAGTGCCCCATCATTGGTGTCAGTGGGAGGAATAGCGCCCCATCATTTGTGTCAGTGGGAGGAATAGCGCCCCATCATTGGTGTCAGTGGGAGGAATAGTGCCCCATCATTGGTGTCAGTGGGAGGAATAGTGCCCCATCATTGGTGTCAGCGGGAGGAATAGTGCCCCATCATTGGTGTCAGTGGATAAAATAGTGCCCCATCATTGGTGTCAGTGGGAGGAATAGTGCCCTATCATTGGTGTCAGTGGGAGGAATAGTGCCCCATCATTGGTGTCAGTGGGAGGAATAGTGCCCCATCATTGGTGTCAGTGGGAGGAATAGTGCCCCATCATTGGTGTCAGTGGGAGGAATAGTGCCCCATCATTGGTGTCAGTGGATAAAATAGTGCCCCATCATTGGTGTCAGTGGGAGGAATAGTGCCCCATCATTGGTGTCAGTGGGAGGAATAGTGCCCCACCGTTGGTGTCAGTGGGAGGAATAGTGCCCCATCGTTGGTGTCAGTGGGAGGAATAGTGTCCCATCGTTGGTGTCAGTGGGAGGAATAGTGTCCCATCGTTGGTGTCAGTGGGAGGAATAGTGCCCCATCATTGGTGTCAGTGGGAGGAATAGTGCCCCATCATTGGTGTCAGTGGATAAAATAGTGCCCCATCATTGGTGTCAGAGGGAGGAATAGTGCCCCATCATCGGTGTCAGTGGATAAAATAGTGCCCCATCATTGGTGTCAGTGGGAGGAATAGTGCCCCATCATCGGTGTCAGTGGATAAAATAGTGCCCCATCATTGGTGTCAGTGGGAGGAATAGTGCCCCATCATTGGTGTCAGTAGTAGGAATAGTGCCCCATCATTGGTGTCAGTGGGAGGAATAGTGCCCCATCCTTGGTGTCAGTGGGAGGAATAGTGCCCCGTCATTGGTGTCAGTGGGAGGAATAGTGCCCCATCGTTGGTGTCAGTGGGAGGAATAGTGCCCCATCATTGGTGTCAGTGGGAGGAATAGTGCCCCATCATTGGTGTCAGTGGGAGGAATAGCGCTCCATCATTGGTGTCAGTGGGAGGAATAGCGCTCCATCATTGGTGTCAGTGGGAGGAATAGTGCCCCATCATTGGTGTCAGTGGGAGGAATAGTGCCCCATCATTGGTGTCAGTGGGAGGAATAGTGCCCCATCGCTGGTGTCAGTGGGAGGAATAGTGCCCCATCGCTGGTGTCAGTGGGAGGAATAGTGCCCCATCATTGGTGTCAGTGGGAGGAATAGTGCCCCATCGCTGGTGTCAGTAGGAGGAATAGCGCCCCATCATTGGTGTCAGGGAGGGAAAATAAAAATAATATATATATTTAAACACATTTGAGCATTCTAAGTAATTTTCTAGCAAAAAAAAAGAACATTTTTAGACGTAGGAGTGAAATATCAGAATTGCCGCGGTAGGCAGTTGGCTGCCCTCCCCCCCATCACTGACCCCTATGGGGAACAGGAAACTTTCAGCGATAAAACAGAAAGTTAACCATGATTGATCCCGGGGCCCCTACATGCCGAATGTCGTTCTGCTCGGCTTCCTCTGGAACGAACGCTCGGTAATCTTATCTCCCTGAGGAACGCGGTTTTGACCGCAGATTGGGATTTTTCCAGCTCTGAAAATCAGGAATTTCAGGAAGAGGAAGAAAAGATAAAGAGGAGGTGAGTTGGGTACCGGCAGTCCTCGGAGGCGTCGAGCGCCATGTTCTCGCATTCTCCGTGGTCGATGGACCATTGCTGACCGGCTGCGCAGCACGACTCCATCAGATCCTTCGATGAACCTGAAGGAGAAAAAAATGATTTAAGATAAATTTCGGGAGTAAAATTCGATACAAAATATCATTAAAGTGGAACTCCGGCAAAGAAACAACGATTTCATTTTATCTCAGGAAAATGTAAAAACTTCTGTCGGGATTTGTCCGATTTCCGTGTCCCCGCCGGAGGCCGTCCTCCTCGATTCCTCTTCCGGGAGGTAGTGAGAGCAATAATCTCCCATCGGGGACACTTCGACCAGTGAGATCCGGAACGGCTGAAGTTCCATCTGCTCATCGCTTGCCTCCCTTCCTGATCCGCATTCTAATGACATCTCTAAATCTAACCTTTCCGTTGTCATTACATTCTTCATTATAGACCCGGCAGGGCTGCTGTTGGAAACCTCGGGGCCCCATACAGCCAACCCGACAGTGCCCCCCCCCCCAAAAAAAACACAAAAAAACTGTTTATTATGATTCAGTTATGAATGAACTCAGTGAGTGATTGATACTGATCACTCATTGTGTTCATTCAGGAAAGGGGCTGGTACAGGGGTGAACTAACAACTCATGGGGCCCCCGGGCAATAGGAGGTCATGGGGCCCCTGTGTCCTCACCCACACTCAAACCACACCCAAAAAAGCCTATGATAGGTATCAGGGACATCTCATGGGGCCCCCTACTGACCCTGGGCCCTCAGGCAGTGCCCGAGTTCCCGAATGGTCAGTCCGTGCCTGGGCTGGTAAATGTGACATATTTACTGGACTCTTCCACGTGTGCTTGCAGCTGTCGGAGGGAAGGAGAGGAGGGAAGCAGTTAGCACTGCGGGGGTGGAAACACACGGGGGGCAGCAGGGGGAACTGTATGATGTGCACCAGGGGGGCAATTACTGGAACTGATCCCCCGCTGCAGCAGCTGAAAGCCAGCGGGAGGGAGAGGAGAAGAAGCCAGCTTTCAGTTGCTACATAGAAAGATGTACGGGGGATCAGTTCCAGGAATTGCCCCCTGCCATGCCAATCACCCTCCCTGCCCACATCTGATTCACCCAGCTGCCTGGGCCCCATACAGGAGGACTAGTGGTACCCCCTTATCTACGGCCCTGAGATACACCTGTGCAAGGCTGGAGGGGAGGAGCCGGTACACCTGTGCAAGACTGAAGGGGAGGAGCCGGTACACCTGTGCAAGGCTGGAGGGGAGGAGCCGGTACACCTGTGCAAGACTGAAGGGGAGGAGCCGGTACACCTGTGCAAGGCTGGAGGGGAGGAGCCGGTACACCTGTGCAAGACTGAAGGGGAGGAGCCGGTACACCTGTGCAAGACTGAAGGGGAGGAGTTGGTACACCTGTGCAAGACTGAAGGGGAGGAGCCGGTACACCTGTGCAAGACTGAAGGGGAGGAGCTGGTACACCTGTGCAAGACTGAAGGGGAGGAGCCGGTACACCTGTGCAAGGCTGGAGGGGAGGAGCCGGTACACCTGTGCAAGACTGAAGGGGAGGAGCCGGTACACCTGTGCAAGACTGAAGGGGAGGAGTTGGTACACCTGTGCAAGACTGAAGGGGAGGAGCCGGTACACCTGTGCAAGACTGAAGGGGAGGAGCTGGTACACCTGTGCAAGACTGAAGGGGAGGAGCCGGTACACCTGTGCAAGACTGAAGGGGAGGACCCGGTACACCTGTGCAAGACTGAAGGGGAGGAGCCGGTACACCTGTGCAAGACTGAAGGGGAGGAGCCGGTACACCTGTGCAAGACTGAAGGGGAGGACCCGGTACACCTGTGCAAGACTGAAGGGGAGGAGCCGGTACACCTGTGCAAGACTGAAGGGGAGGACCCGGTACACCTGTGCAAGACTGAAGGGGAGGAGCCGGTACACCTGTGCAAGACTGAAGGGGAGGAGCCGGTACACCTGTGCAAGACTGAAGGGGAGGAGCCGGTACACCTGTGCAAGACTGAAGGGGAGGAGCCGGTACACCTGTGCAAGGCTGAAGGGGAGGAGCCGGTACACCTGTGCAAGACTGAAGGGGAGGAGCTGGTACACCTGTGCAAGACTGAAGGGGAGGAGCCGGTACACCTGTGGAAGACTGAAGGGGAGGCCGGAGTTCCCCTTTAGTGGCGGCAGTGTTCAGCAGCTGGCTGCCAGTTGTATGCGGAATTCCTGATCTGTCACAATAAACAGTCGGACATTCATGACTTTCTAACGAGCGTCTGGAAGGTGTTTATGGTGATCTGTGCGGTGGGGGGGGGGGGGAGGAATCGGGGGGGGGGGGGGGGAGGGTTGTGGGGTTCAGTTTCTCAGTTTGTTTGGAAAACGCTGAATAATGAGGTTTTTCCGCACAATCTCCTCCCGGCGGTTTCCTCTTCCAGTTTGTCGCTGATGGACGTTGGCGGGATGTTTTCTTCAGGTGTCATGTGACGGCTGGAAGTTATTACTGAAATCCCGAGTGTGACTCCATTATCATCACCTCATATGTTGGTGGAAGAGGACCTGTCTGCACCGCGACACACCGCCATCAATGACTCCCGGACGGGGCCCAATATACAGCAACAGGAAAACTCCGCCTTCTATCATTAAAAAGACAACAAGCTCCGGTCAGTGACTGCGCCTAGGCTGAGATGGTGTCATCAGTCTGCTGCAGGCAGGAGAAAGCGTTTCCTCAGTCTCCCCTCCCCCGGTGATCAGACTGTACATTGTAACTTTGTAGAAGGAGGAGGAGGCATTTCCTCAGGCTCCCCTCCCCCAGTGATCAGACTGTACATTGTAACTTTGTAGAAGGAGGAGGAGGCGTTTCCTCAGGCTCCCCTCCCCCAGTGATCAGACTGTACATTGTAACTTTGTAGAAGGAGGAGGAGGCGTTTCCTCAGGCTCCCCTCCCCCAGTGATCAGACTGTACATTGTAACTTTGTAGAAGGAGGAGGAGGCATTTCCTCAGGCTCCCCTCCCCCAGTGATCAGACTGTACATTGTAACTTTGTAGAAGGAGGAGGAGGCGTTTCCTCAGGCTCCCCTCCCCCAGTGATCAGACTGTACATTGTAACTTTGTAGAAGGAGGAGGAGGCATTTCCTCAGGCTCCCCTCCCCCAGTGATCAGACTGTACATTGTAACTTTGTAGAAGGAAGAGAAGAGCTAGATGATGCTGGACGTCCTCCAGCCAGGAAATGAGGTGGAGCTCTATCTCAAGTGTTGTAGCTTCTAATGCACATTGTGAGAAGCTCCCAGTGTGCAGTGACATCAGAGGAAGCAGTTCCAGTCCAGGGGAGGAGCCGGTACACCTGTGCAGGACTGAAGGGGAGGAGCCGGTACACCTGTGCAAGACTGAAGGGGAGGAGCCAACACCTGTGCAAGACTGAAGGGGAGGAGCCGGTACACCTGTGCAAGACTGAAGGGGAGGAGCCAGTACACCTGTGCAAGACTGGAGGGGAGGAGCTGGAATACCTGTGCAAGACTAAAGGGGAGGAGCCGGTACACCTGTGCAAGACTAAAGGGGAGGAGCCGCTACACCTGTGCAAGACTGAAGGGGAGGAGCCAGTACACCTGTGCAAGACTGGAGGGGAGGAGTCGGTACACCTGTGCAAGTCTGAAGGGGAGGAGCTGGTACACCTGTGCAAGACTGAAGGGGAGGAGCCGGTACACCTGTGCAAGACTGAAGGGGAGGAGCCGGAGGGAGGATTCAATAAGTTTCTTAATTAAAACTTATGAATAAATAAAATCATAATTAATAAAGAAATACATTTAATAAAAATTATAAAAATGATAATACTATTCATAAATAAATAAATGTAAAGTATATAAATACAATAAGAATTAATAAATAAATAAATGGTATAAATATAATAATTAATTAAATCCTTTAAAATAAATAAAACAATAAATACATTTTATAAATATTGTAATAATTAATTCATTAAAAGTTTATAAATAAATGAAAAAAGGTCATTTTCCTCATGAACGCGTCTTTCCTCTGCGCGGTTATGAGAACGATCGCTCCTGCAGGCTGAATTGTTACCCGAAGACCAAACAAAAAGCTCTGGAAGTCAGAAGACATTTGAGTGAAGCCTTGAAGGCAAAACTCCCAACTATTCATAGAACCAGCAGAGCGAAGAATGTAAATAAATGAAATTGGGGGAAAAGTCCGGAGCCAAAGTCAACTCCATCCGAGGGGAGAAGATCCAAGATGTAACAAAACTCTGAAATGGATATTTTGTTTGTGTTCTGTGGAAATGAGAAGATCCCACAACGCTGAACTTTCATGGAACGGGGATATTGGATATTTGGCAGGACATGCAGTGGGCACAGGGGGGTCACTCAGTTCTGTGCTACAAAGGGATTATGGGAACAAATCAGAATCCTCCATGATGGTTCCTTCATTGTGTTTGTCCTCTAGGTGGACAGCCATGGTTCTTCATCATGTTCACTCTCTAGGTAGACAGCCATGGTGGTTCTTCACATTCATCCTCTGGGTGGACAACCTTGATGATTTGTCATGTTCACCTTCTAGGTCAGTAGTCTAAAACTGTGGCTTGATTTTATCTGGCCCTTGAGGCCCACTGACACCAACAATGGGGCATAATTCCTGCTACTGACACCAACAATGGGGCATAATTCCTGCTACTGACACCAACAATGGGGCATAATTCCTGCTACTGACACCAACAATGGGGCATAATTCCTGCTACTGACACCAACAATGGGGCATAATTCCTGCTACTGACACCAACAATGGGGCATAATTCCTGCTACTGACACCAACAATGGGGCATAATTCCTGTTACTGATACCAATGATGGGACACTATATCTCCCCCTAATACCAAGGATAGGGCATTCTTTATTCCCTCTTGCCACAGTCTAGCCCCCCTAAAGTCTGAAGGGCAGTAAACTGGCCCTTTGTTTAGAAACTTTGGAGACCCCTGCTCTAGGTAGACAGTCAAGGTGGTTTGTCATGTTCATCCTCTGGGTGGACAACCATCATGGTTCATCATACTCATTCTCTAGGTAGACAGCCATGGTGGTTTGAAATACTCATCCTGTAGGTAGAGAGTCATGGCGGTTCATCATGTTTATCCTCTAGGCAGACAGACATGGTGGTTTGTCATGATAATCCTCTGGGTGGACAGCCATGATGGTTTGCATGTTCATCATCTAGGTAGACAGCCATGGTGGTTCTTAAAGTTCATCCTCTAGGTGAACCGCCATGGGGGTTCATCATACTCTTACTCTAGGTGGACAGCCATTGTGGTTCATCACACTCATACTCTAGATGGACAGCCATGGGGGTTCATCATGCTCATACTCTAGGTGGACAGCCATGGGGGTTCATCACACTCATACTCTAGTTGGACAGCCATGGGAGTTCATCACGCTCATACTCTAGATGGACAGCCATGGGGGTTCATCATGCTCATACTCTAGATGGACAGCCATGGGGGTTTATCATGCTCATACTCTAGGTGGACAGCCATGGGGGTTCATCACGCTCATACTCTAGATGGACAGCCATGGGGGTTCATCATGCTCATACTCTAGATGGACAGCCATGGGGGTTCATCATTTTCATACTCTAAGTGGACAGCCATGGGGGTTCATCATGCTCATACTCTAGGTGGACAGCCATGGGGGTTCATCATGCTCATACTCTAGATGCACAGCCATGGGGGTTCATCACGCTCATACTCTAGGTGGACAGCCATGGGGGTTCATCACGCTCATACTCTAGGTGGACAGCCATGGGGGTTCATCACGCTCATACTCTAGGTGGACAGCCATGGGGGTTCATCACGCTCATACTCTAGATGGATAGCCATGGGGGTTCATCACGCTCATACTCTAGATGGACAGCCATGGGGGTTCATCATGCTCATACTCTAAATGGACAGCCATGGGAGTTCATCACGCTCATACTCTAGGTGGACAGCCATGGGGGTTCATCACGCTCATACTCTAGGTGGACAGCCATGGTGGTTCATCACGGTCATACTCTAGGTGGACAGCCATGGGGGTTCATCACGCTCATACTCTAGGTGGACAGCCATGGGAGTTCATCACGCTCATACTCTAGGTGGACAGCCATGGGGGTTCATCACGCTCATACTCTAGGTGGACAGCCATGGGGGTTCATCACGCTCATACTCTAGCTGGACAGCCATGGGGGCTCATCACGCTCATACTCTAGATGGACAGCCATGGGGGTTTATCACGCTCATACTCTAGGTGGACAGCCATGGGAGTTCATCACGCTCATACTCTAGCTGGACAGCCATAGGGGTTCATCACGCTCATACTCTAGATGGACAGCCATGGGGGTTCATCACGCTCATACTCTAGGTGGACAGCCATGGGGGTTCATCACGCTCATACTCTAGCTGGACAGCCATAGGGGTTCATCACGCTCATACTCTAGATGGACAGCCATGGGGGTTCATCATGCTCATACTCTACTGTAGGTGGACAGCCATAGTGGTTCTTCATGTTCATTCTCTAGGTAGATAGCCATGGTGGTTCTTCCCATTCATCCTCTAGGTGGACAAACATGATGCTTCATCATGTTCATCCTCTAGGTGGAGAGCCATGGTGGTTTGTCATGCTCATACTCTAGATGGACAGCCATGGAGGTTCATCACGCTCATACTCTAGATGGACAGCCATGGGAGTTCATCATGCTCATACTCTAGGTGGACAGCCATGGGGGTTCATCATGCTCATACTCTAGGTGGACAGCCATGGGGGTTCATCATACTCATACGCTAGATGGACAGCCATGGGAGTTCATCATGCTCATACTCTAGGTGGACAGCCATAGGGGTTCATCACGCTCTTACTCTAGATGGACAGCCATGGGGGTTCATCATACTCATACTCTAGATGGACAGCCATGGGGGTTCATCATGCTCATACTCTAGGTGGACAGCCATAGGGGTTCATCACGCTCTTACTCTAGATGGACAGCCATGGGGGTTCATCATGCTCATACTCTAGGTGGACAGCCATGGGGGTTCATCACACTCATACTCTAGATGGACAACCATGGGGGTTCATCACGCTCATACTCTAGATGGACAGCCATGGGGGTTCATCATGCTCATACTCTAGGTGGACAGCCATAGGGGTTCATCACGCTCTTACTCTAGATGGACAGCCATGGGGGTTCATCATGCTCATACTCTAGGTGGACAACCATGGGGGTTCATCACACTCATACTCTAGATGGACAACCATGGGGGTTCATCACACTCATACTCTAGATGGACAGCCATGGGGGTTCATCACACTCATACTCTAGATGGACAGCCATGGGGGTTCATCACACTCATACTCTAGATGGACAACCATGGGGGTTCATCACACTCATACTCTAGATGGACAACCATGGGGGTTCATCACACTCATACTCTAGATGGACAGCCATGGGGGTTCATCACGCTCATACTCTACTGTAGGTGGACAGCCATAGCGGTTCTTCATGTTCATTCTCTAGGTGGACAGCCATGGCTGTTCATCACGTTCACTCTCTAGGTAGACAGCCATGGTGGTTCTTCACATTCATCCTCTAGGTGGACAAACATGATGCTTCATCATGTTCATCCTCTAGGTGGAGAGCCATGGTGGTTTGTCATGTTCATCCTCTTAAGTAGACAGCCTTGGTTGTTCTTCTTGTTCAAGGGCTAGATGATGCTGGACGTCCTCCAGCCAAGAAATGAGGCGGAGCTCTTTCTGACTTGTTGCAGCTTCTAATGCACATTGTGAGGAGCTTCCAGTGTGCAGTGATATCAGAGGAAGCCATTTCAGTCCAGGAGAGGAGCCAGTACACGTGTGCAAGACTGAAGGGGAGGAGCTGATACACCTCTGCAAGACTGAAGGGGAGGAGCCGATACACCTGTGCAAGACTGAAGGGGAGGAGCCGGTACACCTGTGCAAGACTGAAGGGGAGGAGCCGGTACAACTGTGGAAGACTGAAGGGGAGGAGCCGGTACACTTGTGCAAGACTGAAGGGGAGGATCTGATACACCTGTGCAAGACTGAAGGGGAGGAGCCAGTACACCTGTGCAAGACTGAAGGGGAGGAGCCGGTACACCTGTGCAAAGACTGGAGGGGAGGAGCCGGTACACCTGTGCAAGACTGGAGGGGAGGAGCCGGTATACCTGTGCAAGACTGAAGGGGAGGAGCCAGTACACCTGTGCAAGACTGGAGGGGAGGAGCCAGTACACCTGTGCAAGACTGGAGGGGAGGAGCTGGTACACCTGTGCAAGACTGAAGGGGAGGAGCCGGTACACCTGTGCAAGACTGCAGGGGAGGAGCCGGTACACCTGTTCAAGACTGGAGGGGAGGAGCCGGTACACCTGTGCAAGACTGAAGGGGAGGAGCAGACACACCTGTGCAAGACTGAAGGGGAGGAGCCGGTACACCTGTTCAAGACTGGAGGGGAGGAGCCGGTACACCTGTGCAAGACTGAAGGGGAGGAGCCGGTACACCTGTTCAAGACTGGAGGGGAGGAGCCGCTACACCTGTGCAAGACTGAAGGGGAGGCCGGAGGGAGGATTCATTTTCTTATATGAGATTCTGGTGGTCGGTTCGGATTATATTCGGATATGTTGAAGGTCGGCAGTGTTTGGGGCTCTGTCCCGTATATAAGGGTCAGGACCATACAACATACATTATATAGAGTTCAGGACGGTTTATGAAGAAATGGGATTTTCAGAGACAACTTGTTTTATGAGTGCGCCGGGTCCAGGCCGAGCCGTTCGCTTGGAAGCAAAGTGCTGGAGCGCAATGGCCGGGCGTGCCAAGACTGCCACTTCACATGCAGTAATCCGAGCTCTGAGCCGGGAGGAATGACTCACAAACTGAGCCGAGGGAAATAATTCTGCAGCTTCTATTAGGAGGAATTGGCGGCACTTCCAGGGGTGATGTCAAAGTTTAAGGGGCAGTTATTGGGCAATTTCCGCACTCCGCCCGGCGTCAGCGCCAGCAGCGGCTCGCACCTTCTTCCAGTACCTTTAGTATTGCAATGTGGTCACGCCCGGAGGAAACGACGGAAACTTTCCGAAACGTTCAGTGCTGAGGATGTTTGTATTGAAGAGTCACAATGGAAACACAATGGGTGGGGACATCTCTGTGCCGGGGTGGGGACATCTCTGTGCCGGGGTGGGGACATCTCTGTGCCGGGGTGGGGACATCTCTGTGCCGGGGCGGGGCAGGTCCAATTGCATGCACTGTGTCTCTGAGCCTACATCTCCCAGAACTAAGCTCCACCCCTAGCGCCAAACCCTAAGCCCATGGTACCATTCCAAACAGCACAGGTGTACAAGGGTAAAGGGGTTTTCTTCTTGTTGGAACTTGCAATTGCGATTGAGGCACATTTTTACCCCCCCACTGCAAAATCAGAGGACAGAGGTGTCCATGTGCTTTGCTTCATCCCTCTGGCAAAAATGATCCCCCTCTCGCATTCAGTAGGCGGTACCACTGCCTAATGCGACCCATTCAGGCAAATGAGGATGTGCCGCAGCCGCTCCACAACAGTGTGCAATGCTGGGGACTGGGATGGGTCAGTAGGGAAGTGTACAGGGGTCTGCAGGATGGAGGACAGGTGGTCAGTAGGGAAGTGTACAGGGGTCTGCAGGATGGAGGACAGGTGGTCAGTAGGGAAGTGTACAGGGGTCTGCAGGATGGAGGACAGGTGGTCAGTAGGGAAGTGTACAGGGGTCTGCAGGATGGAGGACAGGTGGTCAGTAGGGAAGTGTACAGGGGTCTGCAGGATGGAGGACAGGTGGTAAGTAGGGAAGTGTACAGGGGTCTGCTGGACGGAGGAGAGGGGGTCAGTAGGGAAGTGTACAGGGGTCTGCTGGACGGAGGAGAGGGGGTCAGTAGGGCAGTGTACAGGGTCTGCTGGACGGAGGAGAGGGGGTCAGTAGGGAAGTGTACAGGGGTCAGCTGGACGGAGGAGAGGGGGTCAGTAGGGCAGTGTACAGGGGTCTGCTGGACAGAGGAGAGGGGGTCAGTAGGGCAGTGTACAGGGGTCTGCTGGATGGAGGAGAGGGGGTCAGTAGGGAAGTTTACCGGGGTCTGCTGGACGGAGGAGAGGGGGTCAGCAGGGCAATGTACAGGGGTCAGCTGGACGGAGGAGAGGGATTCAGCAGGGTAGTGTACAGGGGTCTGCTGGACAGAGGAGAGGGGGTATGTAGGGCAGTGTACAGGGGTCTTCTGGACGGAGGAGAGGGGGTATGTAGGGAAGTGTACAGGGGTCAGCTGGACGGAGGAGAGGGGGTCAGCAGGGTAGTGTACAGGGGTCTGCTGGACAGAGGAGAGGGGGTATGTAGGGCAGTGTACAGGGGTCTTCTGGACGGAGGAGAGGGGGTATGTAGGGAAGTGTACAGGGGTCTGCAGGAATGGAGGAGAGGGGGTATTTAGGAAGTGTTCAGGGGTCTGCTGGACAGAGGAGAGGGGGTCAGTAGGGCAGTGTACAGGGGTCTTCTGGACAGAGGAGAGGGGGTATGTAGGGAAGTGTACAGGGGTCAGCTGGACGGAGGAGAGGGGGTCAGCAGGGCAGTGTACAGGGGTCTGCAGGATGGAGGACAGGTGGTCAGTAGGGAAGTGTACAGGGGTCTGCAGGAATGGAGGAGAGGGGGTATTTAGGGAAGTGTTCAGGGGTCTGCTGGACAGAGGAGAGGGGGTCAGTAGGGCAGTGTACAGGGGTCAGCTGGACGGAGGAGAGGGGGTCAGCAGGGCAGTGTACAGGGGTCAGCTGGATGGAGGAGAGGGGGTCAGTAGAGAAGTGTACAGGGGTCAGCTGGACGGAGGAGAGGGGGTCAGCAGGGCAGTGTACAGGGGTCAGCTGGATGGAGGACAGGAGCCGGAGGAGGTGTGCTGGGCTGTACTCTCCTCCTCCTATCAGATCAGCGATTCTCCATGTAGCAGACAGGATCGCTCTTCATCAGGCAATACACACAGGTTTGATTACCCTCCCCCTATGCCCTCCCAAGGGCTGCCCATCTCCCAGCAGCAGGAAATGTGGACAGGGGGCACGTAGTCAAGCCTGTGAGAACAGCCCAATGAAGAGCGATCCTGCGTCACCTGCTGCATGGAGGAATCTCTGTGCTGACAGGAGGAGGAGAGCACAGACTGCACCTCCTCCCCACTCTATCGCAGTTCTCTCTGACTTCGATTTCATTTCCTGCTCCAGGCTGCCCCTCACCTTGTCCCAGACCTGAGTGTGGAAATGGGGAGAGGAGCTCAGCAGCCAGGCAGAATTTCAATGCGGGGGCCAGCCTGGAGGGGCACAAGTGACATCTGGGGGTGGGTGCAGTCTACCCCAGCACCCCCCTAGATCCGGCCATGCTTGGTAGGCAAGTACCACTGTTGAACACAACCCATTCAAGTGAATGAGCGATGCGGTGGTGTGGCATTTACGGGGGTATAACAGGCGTCAAGTACCTCCCCACCACTGCGGAATGCCTCTGAAAAGTGATCTGAACGCAAGGCGTGGCAGTGTTGCTGCACATCTAAACCGAGGCCTAACACCCCCAACCCCATAGGACTATTCCCACTCGTGTAATGTGCTGTCCCTGTACAGCAGAGCTCAGATTGGGAGAGGGAGAAGAAACTCCAATCAGCTCTGCTGCTGTGCAAGAGGCATGCTGATATGAGGAGAGAGCAGAGTGCCAGAAAGATGAGCTCATCCTCCTTTCCCTGCACAGGCAGGGGAAGGGGACCTGTAATCATTAGCTAATTGCAGTAGAGAGAAAACAGCCCCCCCCCCCCCAGCCTCTTTCCGCCACTTCCTGTCTACATCCACTCCCTCCGGCGTCAGCTGTACATCATGGAATTCCTAAAAAGTAAAAAATGGTGGACCAAGCCTACACAATGCGGTCGGTGTCGATGCTTGTAGTAACCACCAGGGGGGAGCACATGAAAGGGTGACAACTCAGGAACACAATTGGGAGACAGAGCGTTGTCACCCTACTGCAGGAAGTTACTGAACCAGGACCTCCATGGCAGGATCACCAGGAATTGTTCTTTTTTTTTATTTTATGGCTGAACTGGATGGACTTTTGTCTTTTTTCAGCCAGACTAACTATGTAAAATCTTCCGATTCAGGAAGATGGGAATTCCATGGAGAAGTGAAACTTCCCGGGGAGATCTCGGGGATTGGATCGGCGGGTCCCGTTATAATGGATCCGTCTCGTTCCCGTCATTAGCAGAAATCCCACTCATTGTTTTCTTGGCCGCTGTCAGCGCGTGAGACGTTTCCTCGGCGGGGCGCGCTGGGGTCGCGGTGGAACACATGAGAAATGATTTACGGATGGAAGCGATTATCTCCGTCATTATCCGCAGGATTCCGGACGAGTTTTTGGAAGATTCTTGAAAGGTTTTCTGAGCCGTCCAACAATGCGGGGAGCTTGGAGCGTTCCCGGTGTCAGCGAACACAAATGAGGAGGGGGAGGGTCATTGTGATTCCATGGTGGGAGAGGAGACGTACGGCGACGGGGGGCCAAAACACACCCGGCGTACCCCGCGTCACCCGGCGTACCCCGTGTCACCCGGCGTACCCCGCGTCACCCGGCGTACCCCGCGTCACCCGGCGTACCCCGCGTCATCCGGCGTACCCCGCGTCATCCGGCGTACCCCGCGTCATCCGGCGTTCCCCACGTCATCCGGTGTACCCCGCGTCATCCGGCGTACCCCGCGTCATCTGGTCTACCCCGCGTCATCCGGCGTACCCCGCGTCATCCGGTGTACCCCGCGTCATCAGGTCTACCCCGCGTCATCCAGTGTACCCCGCGTCATCCGGCGTACCCCGCGTCATCCGGCGTACCCCGCGTCACCCGGCGTACCCCGCGTCACCCGGCGTACCCCGCGTCACCCGGCGTACCCTGCGTCATCCGGCGTACCCTGCGTCATCCGGTGTACCCTGCGTCATCCGGCGTACCCCGCGTCATCTGGTGTACCCCGCGTCATCCGGTGTACCCTGCGTCATCCGGTGTACCCCGCGTCATCCGGTGTACCCTGCGTCATCCGGCGTACCCCGCGTCACCCGGCGTACCCCGCGTCACCCGGCGTACCCTGCGTCATCCGGTGTACCCTGCGTCATCCGGTGTACCCCGCGTCATCTGGTCTACCCCGCGTCATCCAGTGTACCGCGCGTCATCCGGCGTACCCCGCGTCATCCGGCGTACCCCGCGTCATCCGGCGTACCCCGCGTCATCTGGCGTACCCCGCGTCATCCGGTGTACCCTGCGTCATCCGGCGTACCCCGCGTCACCCGGCGTACCCCGCGTCACCCGGCGTACCCTGCGTCACCCGGCGTACCCTGCGTCATCCGGCGTACCCTGCGTCATCCGGCGTACCCCGCGTCACCCGGCGTACCCCGCGTCACCCGGCGTACCCCTCCGTCATCCGGTGTACCCTGCGTCATCCGGTGTAGCCTGCGTCATCCGGCGTACCCCGCGTCATCTGGTGTACCCCGCGTCATCCGGTGTACCCTGCGTCATCCGGTGTACCCTGCGTCATCCGGCGTACCCCGCGTCATCCGGCGTACCCCGCGTCATCCGGTGTACCCTGCGTCATCCGGTGTACCCTGCGTCATCCGGTGTACCCTGCGTCATCCGGTCTGCGTCAATCAGTGATCACATGAAGAGTAGCAAGATATTACTTCTGACATCATTGCTTACTACGTGTGAAATCTGTGAATGATCACAGAGGTCACATGGTACAGGGCCATTCACAACAGCCTTGTACCATGTGACAAGCTGTGACCAATCACAGCTCTCACAGTATTTCTCAATGGCTGTAGGAATGCAGGAGAGTGTTCATTCAACAACGGAAGGGGCTGGTAAATTACTGGAAACCGATCCCCTGTATGTTTCTCTCTGTAGCAGCTGAAAGCCAGCTGGGGTGGGGGGAAGGGAAGAACCCAGCTTTCAGCTGCTGCAGGGAAAGTCATAAAGGGGATTGGGTCCAGTAATTTCCCCGTTCACCCCTTCCTGCCCACATCCGATTCACCCAGCTGCCTGGGCCCCCCCTGCTGACCTGGGGCCCCGTACAGGAGGACTGGTGGTACCCCATTATCCACGGTCCTGGTTATACTCACTGTGGACCCTAATGGGTTAATCCTCCGATTTGTGTAAAAAGGCTGTTTGATCCTGTCTTCTCTGATCCTTTTTTTCAAGCGACCACCTCTTATCTCCTGATAAGACAGACTGAACTGTAGGCATTTGCACATGCTCAGTTTGGTGTGTATTGCTAGAGAGATTTTTTTTTTCTCTTGGGAGAGTGCATGTGATCAGCATAGGGCCAATCAGTACTGTCCAGAAATGCGAATGCAGGGTCCGGGGAGACAGGATATAGTGAATGCGGGGTCCGGGGAAGACAGGATATAGTGAATGCGGGGTCCGGGGAGACAGGATATAGTGAATGCGGGGTCCGGGGAGACAGGATATAGTGAATGCGGGGTCCGGGGAGAGCGGATATAGTGAATGCGGGGTCCGGGGAGAGCGGATATAGCGAATGCGGGGTCCGAGGAGAGCGGATATAGTGAATGCAGGGTCCGGGGAGAGCGGATATAGTGAATGCGGGGTCCGGGGAGAGCGGATATAGTGAATGCGGGGTCCGGGGATAGGGGATATAGTGAATGCGGGGTCCGGGGAGAGCAGATATAGTGAATGCGGGGTCCGGGGAGAGCGGATATAGTGAATGCTGGGTCCGGGGATAGGGGATATAGTGAATGCAGGGTCCGGGGAGAGCGGATATAGTGCATGCAGGGTCCGGGGAGAGCAGATATAGTGAATGCGGGGTCCGGGGAGAGCGGATATAGTGAATGCGGGGTCCGGGGAGAGCGGATATAGTGAATGCGGGGTCCGGGGAGAGCGGATATAGTGAATGCGGGGTCCGGGGAGAGCGATTACAGTGAATGAGGGGTCCGGGGAGAGCGGATATAGTGAATGCGGGGTCCGGGGAGAGCGGATATAGTGAATGCAGGGTCTGGGTGGAGCAGATATAGTGAATGCGGGGTCCGGGGAGAGCGGATATAGTGAATGCGGGGTCCGGGGAGAGCGGATACAGTGAATGAGGGGTCCGGGGAGAGCGGATATAGTGAATGCAGGGTCTGGGTGGAGCAGATATAGTGAATGCGGGGTCCGGGGAGAGCGGATATAGGGAATGCGGGGTCCAGGGAGAGCGGACATAGTGAATGCGGGGTCCGGGGAGAGCGGACATAGTGAATGCGGGGTCCGGGGAGAGCGGATATAGTGAATGCGGGGTCCGGGGAGAGCGGATATAGTGAATGCGGGGTCCGGGGAGAGCGGATATAGTGAATGCGGGGTCCGGGGAGAGCGGATATAGGGAATGCGGGGTCCGGGGAGAGCGGATATAGCAAATGCGGGGTCCGGGGAGAGCGGATATAGCGAATGCGGGGTCCGGGGGAGAGCGGATATAGCGAATGCGGGGTCCGGGGAGAGCGGATATAGCGAATGCGGGGTCCGGGGAGAGCGGATATAGCGAATGCGGGGTCCGGGGAGAGCGGATATAGTGAATGCGGGGTCCGGGGAGAGCGGATATAGCGAATGCGGGGTCCGGGGAGAGCGGATATAGCGAATGCGGGGTCCGGGGAGAGCGGATATAGTGAATGCGGGGTCCGGGGAGAGCGGATATAGCGAATGCGGGGTCCGGGGAGAGCGGATATAGCGAATGCGGGGTCCGGGGAGAGGGGATATAGCGAATGCGGGGTCCGGGGAGAGCGGATATAGTGAATGCGGGGTCCGGGAGAGCGGATATAGTGAATGCCGGGTCCGGGGAGAGCGGATATAGTGAATGCGGGGTTCGGGCAGAGGGGATATAGTGAATGCGGGGTCCGGGGAGAGCGGATATAGTGAATGCGGGGTCCGGGGAGAGCAGATATAGTGAATGCGGGGTCCGGGGAGAGCGGATATAGTGAATGCAGGGTCCGGGGAGAGCGGATATAGTGAATGCGGGGTCCGGGGAGAGCGGATATAGTGAATGCGGGGTCCGGGGAGAGCGGATATAGTGAATGCGGGGACCGGGGAGAGCGGATATAGTGAATGCGGGGTCCGGGGAGAGCGGATATAGTGAATGCGGGGTCCAGGGAGAGCGGATATAGGGAATGTGGGGTCCGGGGATATAGTGAATGTGGGGTCCGGGGATATAGTGAATGCGGGGTCCAATGCAAGAACCATCACTCTGTATTGTAAGTGAAGATGCTGAGGGCACGCCCACAACTTGGAGACCCCTCCCCATCCCTGGTTTTGATTGACAGCAATGGTAGCCAATGGCCAGGAAGTGAGAAGAGCTGCAAACGGGAACAGCGCTGGATCAAATGAGAGCTCAGGTAGTAAAAGGGGGGAGGTGAGGGGAAGAGGGGGGTAAGGTGAGAGGGGGAGGGGGGAAGGTGAGGGGGGGTAAGGTGAGAGGGGGAGGGGGGAAGGTGAGGGGGAGAGGGGAAGGTGAGGGGAGGAGAAGGGGTAAGGTGAGAGGGGGAGGAGGGAAGGTGAGGGGGAGAGGGAAAGGTGAGGGGAGGAGAAGGAGTAAGGTGAGAGGGGGAGGAGGGAAGGTGAGGGGAGGAGAAGGGGTAAGGTGAGAGGGAGAGGAGGGAAGGTGAGGGGAGGAGAAGGGGTAAGGTGAGAGGGGGAGGAGGGAAGGTGAGGGGGAGAGGGGAAGGTGAGGGGAGGAGAAGGGGTAAGGTGAGAGGGAGAGGAGGGAAGGTGAGGGGAGGAGAAGGGGTAAGGTGAGAGGGGGAGGAGGGAAGGTGAGGGGAGGAGAAGGGGTAAGGTGAGAGGGAGAGGAGGGAAGGTGAGCGGAGGAGAAGGGGTAAGGTGAGAGGGAGAGGAGGGAAGGTGGGGGGAGGAGAAGGGGTAAGGTGAGAGGGGGAGGAGGGAAGGTGAGGGGAGGAGAAGGGGTAAGGTGAGAGGGAGAGGAGGGAAGGTGAGGGGAGGAGAAGGGGTAAGGTGAGAGGGAGAGGAGGGAAGGTGGGGGGGGGGGATATTTTGGCTTTATAACAACTTTAAAGCAATTCTAAACATTTTTTTTGTAAAATAACAAACATGTCAAAATGATCAAAATATCTTTTAGAACTTTTCTTTTCTCCGCCACAAACTCCCAGAATTGGGACCAGGAAGCCTGACGGGAATTGTATTTTGGGCCAGCTGGGGGGCCATTTGGGATAACATTTTGCGGAATGGAATTCTCAGGATCTAAAACATCATTTTTATGAGAAGTTGGGTTTTTTTTTATGTTTTTTTGTCATCGCAGACCCGATACCCGGGATTGACTGATAACACATGACACGTTGTATCCAATGACAACACATGAAGACAGACATGTAACATGTTCAGACACTTTGTGACATTCCAGGGACAAGCCTTCCTTCCTGTGATAAGGGCCCCCCCCCCAGTACAAGGCATGGGGGCTGCTGGGTGCCTGCAGGGGGAGTCATTATCTGCCGGAGATAAGCCGCTCTTATCGGTCAGATGGGAGAGAAATTCTCAACACAAATTCCAGAAAGAAGAAAAATAAAACACAATTGACATTTTTTTTCCAGTGTAAACGCGTCACGCGATGTGATAAAGGGAAAGCGGAACCGCCGAGCGCAGCGCTGGAATTCTGATCGCCCTGATTTCTATATATCATTTATTTATCACAACGTATTTTACTGTATTACTGTACTGAGGTGGAGCAGAACTCAACAGGTAAAGAACTCCAGAAAAATGTTTATTTCCCATACCGGGGGGCTGTGCATGAGTTACCTGCTCCTTTATGGGGGTCTCCAAACTGCATCCGGGGGCTGGATGTAGCCCTTTGCTTGCTTTTATCCGGCCCTTGGGGCACTGTCCCCCCCCCAACATTGTATGTGACTGTGGGGCATAGTTCCTGCTGCTGACACCAATGATGGGGCACTATTCCTCCCACTGACACCAATGATGGGGCATAGTTCCTGCTGCTGATACCAATGATGGGGCACTATTCCTCCCACTGACACCAATGATGGGACACTATTCCTCCCACTGACACCAATGATGGACACTATTCCTCCCACTGACACCAATGATGGGGCACTATTCCTCCCACTGACACCAATAATGGGGGCACTATTCCTCCCACTGACACCAATGATGGGACACTATTCCTCCCACTGACACCAATGATGGGGCACTATTCCTCCCACTGACACCAATGATGGGGCACTATTCCTCCCACTGACACCAATGATGGGGCACTATTCCTCCCACTGACACCAATGATGGGGCACTATTCCTCCCACTGACACCAATGATGGGGCACTATTCCTCCCACTGACACCAATGATGGGGCACTATTCCTCCCACTGATACCAACAATAGGGCACTATTCCTCCCACTGATACCAATGATGGGGCACTACTCCTCCCACTGACACCAATGGTGGGGCACTATTTCCTCCCACTGACACCAATGATGGGGCACTATTTCTCCCACTGACACCAATGATGGGGCACTATTCCTCCCACTGACACCAATGATGGGGCACTATTCCTCCCACTGACACCAATGATGGGGCACTACTCCTCCCACTGACACCAATGATGGGGCACTATTCCTCCCACTGACACCAATGATGGGGCACTATTTCTCCCACTGAACCCAATGATGGGGCACTATTCCTCCCACTGATACCAACAATGGGGCACTATTCCTCCCCCCCCAGTGTCTGTGGGGCATAGTTCCTGACAACACTGTCAAGCACGGCTTCACATTTAAATTTATTGTCTAATTCTGTTTTACAAAAAAACTGTTTAACAATAAAACAAAACAAAAAAATACCAACAGCATCTTACCATCATGCGATCTCGAGAGATTTAGAACGTCCATTGGAGCCCCGCCTTCGCTCAGCACTTTAGGAAGCAGAACTTGCGGCCCCATGGAGGGACTCAGGCTAAGGACAGACGCTGTTGTTGGTGTCACAGTTGCTGGAGGCACATTTCCTTCTTTTTCCTCTTTGGGGGAATCGGTTTCAGCTTCCAATGGAACCGAGTCTCCTGTGCTGTTTATTTGTGGATCTGATTTCAGAGTCACTCCTTTTGTGGTGCCCTTTCCAGTAGTTGGGGTCGTGTTTGGCTTTGTTGGATGTTCTGTGGGTGCCAAGGTTGGGCTTGTTGGCTCTTGAAGCTCCTGTTGGGTTGGTTGAGCTGTGGTCTCAGGACAACTTTGGCAGTGCTGGCCTTGGGTGTGTTTGGTGTCAGGGTGCTGGTTATCTGGGTAGTCTGGACATTGAGGGTGGTTTTCTCAGGCTGGGTGGAGAGATGCATCTCATTCTCTGTTGTTAGCTCTACCAACATTGGTGGTAAAGAGGGTGCAGGTGAAAGTTCAACGTCAATCAGTTCGTCAATATTGTCCCCATAATCCGCCATGGAGCGAACCTGAAGGGCGTTCCTTTTGTAGTTATTATTCCTTTCCATGACCTCACTGTTGATGGGCTCCTCTTGTTCATGACTGTAGGGGTAGTCATATTGTTTCTCCGGGTCGCTTTCCGTCGTGTCCATGAGTTGGGTAGTGTTGTCACCCTCCGAGCTGCAGTGGGGAAGAGTGTAGCACATCAATTCTCCTCCAGTATTGGGACAGTGGCAAAACTTGCACTCTGACATGTGAAAAGTGTGTCCAGCCTCGTACTTTTCTCCTCCGTGGATGCACCCAATTCGCCCGCACTGAATGCAACCGTCTGTTGGCTGAATGATGTCGATGCAATTCGGGGCAGCTCGGGGCAAGGAATAAAGTGGCAGCTAATCCTTCCACCACCAGGAGGGCAGGAACACTCTGTGCTTCCGAAATCGACAAAGTAGGACTCTCCTTCGGTCACTTTGCCATCTTTTGAAGCCAACGTTCACACAGTCGTAAAACTGGTAGCCCTCGCAGGTGCACCCAAACTGCACGCATGTTGGGCAACAGGAACCCTCCTCGAGCGCTTCCTCAATGCAGTTTACCGGAGGCTCACACTCCACACCTCTGCAGTCTTGCTGAGCCAGGGATAGGCCCACATACAAGAGAAGGACAATGGTGGTTAGATGCTCCAACTGGCTGATTCTAGATATCTTGGAAGCCATGCTGATTTGGTCTGACCATCAGCACAAGGATGACTGGCTGGAAGCAGAAAATGCCTATGGAGGATAAAAGAGACACCAAGATGAAGGAACTGTTGAATACTTCAGATTAAAGAACATATTACTTTTGCACAGACAAAGGTTGAGTTCCCCTGAAAATGATATTTTGATGTTTGGTAGATACCAGAGAGCTGAAACATCTGAGAGACTCTTACTTGTCTCTAGCTGATGTATATGTGTGATAGCGCCGGACCGGTAGAAGCAAAGTACTAGCACCTTCGGACCAGGAGCGGACTGACCATTTGGAAACTCAGGCACTGTCCAAGGGCCCGGGGTCAGTAGGTGGCCCCATGAGATGCCCTGGTACCTTTTTCATAGGCTTTTTTTGAGTTTGGGCAAGGACACAGGGGCCCCACGATCCCCTATTGCCCGGGGGCCCCATGAGTTGTCAGTCCGCCCCTGCTTCGGACGTAAACTAGAGTGAGTCCTTCTGTAAAGGGACTGGCAGGCCATGAATGTGTAATGGAAAGTAACCTTGTCCCGGTCTTGGCCCTCAAAGAGAACACTCGCTAGGTAACAAACTCTGGGGATGGTATTGAGAAGCGCCCAGTACAGGAGTTCATGAAACTTACAAGTCTAACCCAAATGTTTGTTGAATTAGAACATCAGAAGGAGCCAAGATGTTTCCGGGAAGATGGCTGCCCAGTCGTCAGGGCTGAAGGTGTAGATAGGACTGTGGATGAGGAGACCTATAATGAGGCTTGATCTAAACTCTCAATTCTGATCACGTTGTAAACTCAGTTGATAGTATAAATCGGGGGTCTCCAAACCTTCAGGAGTTCCGGCCCCCGCCAACTCCCCCTCAGAAAATTAAAAGTGAGCAGCTACAAATACTGTAGCTGCTGACTTTTAATAGTAGGGCACCTCCCTGTCCTGGCATCCATTGGTGTCCTCATACAGGCTGGTCAGCAGCTCTGAGGAAAGGGACTCGTCCCCGAAACGCGTTAGTCATTTGACCGCACTGACGGTTGGAACACCTTGCTTGCCATCTTCTTAATGCAGAAGCTTTTTATACAGTACATGCTTCATCTGGGAGAATGTTTTTGTCTTTTATACCTTTGAGGAAACCTTGGATCATGCACTAGGTGTGTGCGCCTCCTGTTTACTCTCTATCTAGTGGCTGATCTCCCCGTCTGAGGAGGGCTGCACCCCTGAAGCATCTTCTTTTGGTTATCTCTGTCCTGTTCCCCTTGGCTTCCCTTTGGCTGTCCATTTCCTGAACACGGTGTCCTCACCCTGAGCTGATACTTCAATCGGCTGTCGGGTGCTGGAGCCGCCATCTTGACTAAGGGAAGCCTTGTGGCTTCACCATCAGTTTCCTTTTGTGCATGCGTGAAAAGCATGGAACCATGGAAATTTCCCAGAAGGCTGAAGGGGGGGGGGGTTAGCTGAACTTCCGTGGCACACTGAGCTGAAAGTGGGGTTGGGTACCTGTCACACCGCACACAGTTAACCCTTTGATCCCCCCAGATGTTAAACCCTTCCTGCCCAGTGCCATTAGTACAGTGTCGGGGCTTTTTATTAGCACCGATCATTGTATTGTTGTCACTGGGGATGTCAGTGACACCAAGTCAGTTCCCCCCCCAGTGTCAGAATGTCCGCCGCAGTGCTGCTATAAGTCGCTGATCGCCGCCATTACTAGTAAAAAGCAAACAAATAAATAAATCCCAGTATCTATCCCGCCATTTGTAGACGCTATAACTTTCACGTAAACCAATTAATTTACACGCATTTTTAGCGAAGACACGGAGCAGAATACATTTTGGCCGAAATTTATGATGAAATTTGATTTTTAAAATTTTTTTACTGGACACGTTTAATAGCAAAAAGTCAAAAATATTGTTTTTTTCTCAAAATTGTAAAAAATATTTTTGTTTATAGCGCAAACAATAAAAACCGCAGAGGGGATCAAATACCACCGAAAGAAAGCTCCATTGGTGGGGAAAAAAGGATGAAGATTTAATTTGGGCGCAGCGTTGCACGACCGCGCAATTGTCAGTTAAAGTAACACAGCGGCGTAACGCAAAAGATGGCCTGGTCAGGAAGGGGGGGGGGATCCTCTGGAGGGCGAGGGGGGGGGGGGGTGGAAGAATTCTCTGGAGGGCAAGGGGGGGGGAATCTTCTGGAGTGGGAGGGGGGGATCCTCTGGAGGGTGAGGGGGGGAGAATCCTCTGGAGGGTGAGGGGGGGAATATTCTGGAGGTCGAGGGGGGGTGAATTTTCTGTGGGGGGAGAATCCTCTGGAAGGTGAGGGGGGGAATCCTCTGGAGGGCGAGGGGAGGAATACTCTGGAGGGTGAGGGGGGAACACCCTGGAGGTCGAGAGGGGGGTGAATCCTCTGGGGGGGGGGATTCTCTGGAGGGTGAGTGGGGGGGAATACTCTGGAGGGTGGGGGGGGGATACTCTGGAGGGTGAGGGGATCCTCTGGAGGGTGAGGGGGGGGGTACTCTGGAGGGTGGGGGGGGGATACTCTGGAGGGTGGGGGGGGGGGGTCCTCTGGAGGGTGAGGGGGGGAATATTCTGGAGGTCGAGGGGGGGTGAATTTTCTGGGGGGGGAGAATCCTCTGGAAGGTGAGGGAATCCTCTGGAGGGCGAGGGGAGGAATACTCTGGAGGGTGCGGGGATCCTCTGGAGGGTGAGGGGGGGGGTACTCTGGAGGGTGGGGGGGGATACTCTGGAGGGTGGGGGGGGGGGTCCTCTGGAGGGTGAAAGGTTAAACTGAAAATTATTCAATATAAATGTATTGAAAGGAAAGTGAGACATCGATGAGAACTTGTGATGAGAATAAATCAAAGACAAATAACAGATGAAATGTCCGGATCCGAATCTTCACCTCCAATATCACTGAACTCCCGGTTTTAGTTTCTTTTATTTCGAACATGTAAAAAAAAACAAAAAGGTAAGAAGTGATCATACAGTCAGGGGCGTATTTACCACAAGGCAAACAAGGCATTTGCCCAGGGTTTTTTTTTTTTGGGGGGGGGGTAGCACTGCCCCCGGAAGAAGGGATGGAAGAAGGGACATGTGTGGAATGGGGACCGGGTCGGATCCGAGAGAGGCTGCGGGCTGCTCGATGGTCTATGGAGAGCCCGACTGTAGATCCCGGAGATGTCTGGAGCTGTGAAGGTGACGGTCTTCTCTCTCTCTCGTTTAAGGGTGGGGGGGGTGGTGGTGTTAGTGGAAGGCTCTCTCAGGTGGGGGGTAGGCAGGGGTGTTGTTGGTCAATGTCAGGTTCTCTCCATGGGGGGGGGTGGTGTTAGTGGAAGGCTCTCTCAGGTGGGGGGTAGGCAGGGGTGTTGTTGGTCAATGTCAGGCTCTCTCCATGGGGGGGGGGTGTTAGTGGAAGGCTCTCTCAGGTGGGGGGTAGGCAGGCGTGTTGTTGGTCAATGTCAGGCTCTTTCCATGGGGGGGGGGTGTTAGTGGAAGGCTCTCTCAGGTGGGGGGTAGGCAGGGGTCTTGTTGGTCAATGTCAGGCTCTCGCAGGTGGGGGGGGGTGTTAGTGGAGGGCTCTCTCAGGTGGGGGGTAGGCAGGGGTGTTGTTGGTCAATGTCCGGCTCTCTCCATGGGGGGGGGGGGTGTTAGTGGAAGGCTCTCTCAGGTGGGGGGGTATTAGTGGAAGGCTCTCTCAGGTGGGGGGTAGGCAGGGGTGTTGTTGGTCAATGTCAGGCTCTCTCCATGGGGGGGGGGGGGGGGTAGGGGTGCCCAATTTTTGTGTTGCCTATAGGGCAGCACAAAACCCAAATACACCCCCGCCTACCATAGTACACAGTCACAAAACGACTCGTTACAAGAGAAGACGAACAACTGAAGAATGTTTTTTTTTTTCCGTTTACCTATCCGAAAAGGAATGCGAAGAAGTACAGACTATCTAACCCCGCCCCTTATCCATAATTACTGATAAATGATTGCGAGGAACTCCTGTGATCTGTTACAAACAAATCTGTAAAGTAACATCTTCCTATTTAGGAAACATAGAAAAGCAACATTGTAAACTTCCACCAAAAATCTTCACAGCAGCTAAAAATTCCCATCCTCATCATTCTCTTCATCCTCATCCTCCTCATCATTCTCTTCCTCATCATCCTCCTCATCATTCTCATCCTCCTCCTCCTCATCATTCTCTTCCTCATCCTCCTCATCATTCTCTTCCTCATCCTCATCACCCTCATAATCCTCCTCCTCCTAATCGTCATTCTCTTCCTCATCATCCTCATCCTCCTCATCATTCTCATCCTCCTCCTCCTCATCATCCTCATCATTCTCTTCCTCATCACCCTCATAATCCTCCTCCTCCTCCTCGTCATTCTCTTCCTCTTCCTCCTCATCATTCTCATCCTCCTCCTCCTCATCTCATACTGCAGGATCCTGAATTCTTCCCACCACAACATAACGTGACAATAAAATACAAAGTGAAATGTAAATCTTGGGAATGACAGTCCGGGAAAGTCGTCCTGACTCCATTGCCTTCCATTGACTGACCTGGGATTCGTCCGGAATGGTTGGTCCTGGAAGGCGATTCGCCGTCTCTCCTCCGTCTGCAGACACAGCATCAGCTCCACAAGTTTAAAAAAGAAAAAAAAAAAAAAAAAAAAAAAGGGACTGTGTTGTAACTTGAGAAGCGCAGGACCATATGTGTATGATAAAGTCAATTTACTTGTGCCCCCCCCCAACCCCCACCCTCACCCCCCCCAGGATCCTAGAGAAATGATCTGCAGACAGGCCGGGGCGGGAGAGACGTATGTTTTGGAGAAGAGATGATGGGGAACGGCCTCACTTCTCCTTTTCTATGGCCGCAGAAACTCGCACGTGTTGGAGAGAAATGCCTCCCGTGCCGCGCTCGGCGCTCAGCGACTCTCTGGGGCTCCAAAGAAAATATTGGAAGTTCTCAGCAACAGAAAGAACAATTTGTCTGCGTGTCATGTGACCCCGACGGAATCGAGAAAACCCGACTATTGTAGGACCGCCAGGGCGTGCCGCCACCTTCTGGGGGGGGAGGGGGGCAGAGTGCCCCGTCTGGTTTAAAGGGCAACCTGATATTTCTGTATATAGTTTATATTGGAGTTGCTATGGAAACCCAATATAATAATACTGTGCATGAAATGTATTGGTGGGCGAATCTGACCTCCACCCCCCAGGTGTACCGGCTCCTCCCCTTCAGTCTTCCACAGGTGTACCGGCTCCTCCCCTTCAGTCTTGCACAGGTGTACAGCTCCTCCCCTCAGTCTTGCACAGGTGTACTGGCTCCTCCCCTCCAGTCTTGCACAGGTGTACTGGCTCCTCCCCTCCAGTCTTGCAAGGTGTACTGGCTCCTCCCCTTTAGTCTTGCACAGCTGTACTGGCTCCTCCCCTTCAGTCTTGCACAGGTGTACTGGCTCCTCCCCTTCAGTCTTGCACAGCTGTACTGGCTCCTCCCCTTCAGTCTTGCGCAGGTGTATTGGCTCCTCCCCTTCAGTCTTGCACAGGTGTATCGGCTCCTCCCCTTCAGTCTTGCACAGCTGTACTGGCTCCTCCCCTTCAGTCTTGCACAGCTGTACTGGCTCCTCCCCTTCAGTCTTGCACAGGTGTATTGGCTCCTCCCCTTCAGTCTTGCACAGGTGTATTGGTTCCTCCCCTGGACTTGAATGGCTTCCTCTGATGTCACTGCACACTGGGAGCTTCTCACAATGTGCATTAGAAGCTGCAGCCAATCAGATAGAGCTCCGCCTCATTTCCTGGCTGGAGGACATCCAGCATCATCTAGCGCTTATCTCCCCAGCATGACTGTCCCTGGCCCCGCCCCTTGCCTCGACCCTCTTCTTTCCAGCCTGACTAGCCCCACCCCTTTCATACATTAGAGCATCATCTAGCCCTTTCCTCACTAACCCTGGCCCCGCCCCTTTCATTCATTGGATTTCAGTTTCTTTCAGTCATGGAGGCTCTGCATCACGTGTGGGCGTTACCTATGCAAATACAGCCTGTCTAGGAACACCCACTGCTCCAGACTGACCCACCCATCAGGTCATTTTGATATTTGCATAACTCCTCCCACTGCTTGCATCGGGAATGAGGGCTCTTGAGAGGAGTCCTGAGGCAGAAAGAAGAATAGAAAAGGGGGCGCCACCATCTGAGTGTAGTCCGGGCAGAGCTGGCTGTGGAAGCGTCACCTGGAGATGGACTGACAAAGGTGCAGATGCCCGAAACGCGTAGCCCCGCCCCCAAACTCTGATGCTCCCCCTTTCCATGTCTCCAGCCGCTTCCAGGTCTAGGCTTTGCATTGCCCGGCGGTGCTCTGCCCAGACTACACTCAGATGGTGGCGCCCCCCCCCCTTTCTATTCTTCCCCCCGCCTCTGTACTCCTCCCAGGAGCCCTCAGTCCTGAAGCAAGCAGTGGGAGGAGTTATGCAAATATTAAAAAAATCCACCCAGGCGCTGCTCTGCCATTCCTGGCCGCTCTCCTTCCGAACTCTGCAGGCGCCCTGAGGAGGATGGGACACGCCCTTTTTCTTAAGTCTACACTCAGATGGTGGCGCCCCCTGTCTTTCTATCAGGATTATCCAGCCTTGTCGGGGGAGCAGCCGCCTGTATATGACTGACATTCATACTATGGACGCGCCATGGATTTTGAGACTTTATTAGTTTTATGTCTACCTTCTCTTTTGTGCCATAACTATTTGTTGCTGGTCCTGAATGCGGGTGCTATGATTTTTTTCAGGCTGGCTCCTCCCACCAGCCATGGTCTGCCCTCATTGCATAGACAAGCACAGAGACCCAAAGAGGGCAGGCTTTAATGCCCCCACGCTGCACATAGGTGTCCATGGTTGGCTGAGGTTTCTGTACTGAGTGTGTGCCAGTATGGTGACCGAGCTGTCATAGACAGCTCCCAGTCTCTGGTAATGAGTGAAAGCCATCAAGATGGGCTCCTGATCACCTGATTACTGTGACAGCCAATCACAGTGGCCACATGATCGGGCAGTCCCAGGAAGTAAAGATCCACTTTGGCTCATATCTATGCGTATCCAGATCGCTTTCCCGACACGCCCAGAAAGGCGTTGCCCTTTAGCGGTGCCATTCATCGCTAGCTCCGCCCCCATGCATCTGAAAACATGATTGGATGCTACGCGTTTCAGCCTATTGAAATGAAAAAGCTGCCCGACACGGAAATGCTCTGAAAGCGTGTGGAAACGCACATGCTCAGTCACGCCCGCAGGTGAACCAAGCCTAAAAGGGATGCGGGGGCAGGGCCGTGGATTAGGGGGGTACCACCAGTCCTCCTGTAGGGGGCCCAGGCCAGCAGGGGGGCCCAGACAGTTGGGTGAATCAGATGTGGGCAGGGAGGGTGATCGGCACGTGGTGGGGAAATTACTGGAACCGAACCCCTGTAGGGCTCTCCCTGCAGCAGCTGAAAGCCGGCTTCTTCTCCTCTTCCTCCCGATGACTTTCAGCTGCAGCAGAGAGAGCCCTTCAGGGGATCGGTTCCAGTAATAGCCCCACCCCCCTCTCCCACTATGCTAATCACCCTCCCTGTGCACATCTGATTCACCCAGCTGCCTGGACCCCCACAGTACCGGCTTCCCTCCTCTCTCTCCTGCTGGTTTTCAGCTGCTGCAGGGAAAGCCATACAGGGGATCGGTTCCAGTAATTGCACCCACCAGCTGCCTGGACCCCCACAGTACCGGCTTCCCTCCTCTCTCTCCCGCTGGTTTTCAGCTGCTGCAGGGAAAGCCATACAGGGGATCGGTTCCAGTAATTGCACCCACCAGCTGCCTCGACCCCCACAGTACCGGCTTCCCTCCTCTCTCTCCTGCTGGTTTTCAGCTGCTGCAGGGAAAGCCGTACAGGGAATCGGTTCCAGTAATTGCACCCACCAGCTGCCTGGGCCCCCACAGTGCCGGCTTCCCTCCTCTCCTTCCCACTGGCAGCTGCAAGCACACAATAGGATCCTTCAGGATGAAGAGTGGGGGAGGGGTCCAGTAAATATGTCACATCAACCAGCACCTTTCTTTCCTGAATGAACACAATGAGTCATCTGTACCAATCACTGTGTTCATTCATAACTGAAGCATAGTAAAGGGGGAGGGCCCAGTAAGGCTGGCTGTATGGGGCCCCGTGTTTTCTAACAGCAGCCCTGCCCCCCCCCCGAGCAGGAAGGGGTTAACACTGTCATGGCTTTAATTGCGGATCGGCAGCCGAAGGCTTCCTGGAGTCTGGAGGGTGGAACCCCGGAACCCCCCAAATTCCTTCACTGCAGTTCAGGACAGGTCCTCTTGAAATGACACCCCTCATGCGGGTGAATGTTGGCGTTCCCTTCACCGCTGCTCTCTGCTCGGGTCGCGCTCACATTCTTCTCCGGCCTTCGGCTTTGAAAAGGAAAAGTCTGAAATGTAAATATTGACACATTTTCCCGTCTCAGGACTCCGACGCCAAATAAATACCAACTTCCTCCTTCCCGTGAGAAGAGGACCATCGCCGTGGGGTCGGCCGTCCTGGCACCGGGGATTCCGGGGGGAGGGGGGGTGCAATTAGCCGCAATATGGCAACCAAATGCAGCGACCATTGCCATCCGAACCGACATTAACCCCTCCAGGCGGAAGGTCGATCGTACCTCAGTGCCTGAACTTCCCAAATCCTGTCCTTGCAGAGCTCCTCGTCTTGTGAAGCTGCAGTGTGAATAGGGGGCCACATGGAATGTCACTGGGCTTCGTTCTCTGCGGGTCGAATGTCATTCATTCATACAATAGAGTGCTTCAGGAAAATACCTCATAATGGCCACTAGATGGAGCTGGGGATCATCAGTATTTATTTCCGGTGATCATCGGTTCCATCTACTGGCCATAAGGCGGCATTTTCCTGATTCGCTCTAGTCCAGCCTTCTCAAATAACATAGAGATTGTTCGTGGGGGGGGGGGTCAACGCTGACACCAATCATCCTATTATCTTCCTGCAGGGGGAACGCTGACCTGGAACTGAATGTATGTGATGGCGAGGCGTGCTGGGGGGGTCTATTGATGCTGGCCTCCTCCTCCTTCTACAAAGTTACAATGTACAGTCTGATCACTGGGGGAGGAGACTGAGGAAATGCCTCCTCCTTCTACAAAGTTACAATGTACAGTCTGATCACGGGGGGAGGAGACTGAGGAAACGCCTCCTCCTCCTTCTACAAAGTTACAATGTACAGTCTGATCACAGGGGGAGGGGAGACTGAGGAAATGCCTCCACCTCCTTCTACAAAGTTACAATGTACAGTCTGATGATTGGGGGAGGAGACTGAGGAAATGACTCCTCCTCCTTCTACATTGTTACAGTGTACAGTCTGATCACCGGGGGAGGGGAGACTGAGGAAATGCCTCCTCCTCCTTTTACAAAGTTACAATGTACAGTCTGATCACTGGGGGAGGGGAGACTGAGGAAATGCCTCCTCCTCCTTCTACAAAGTTGCACTGAGGTCACTGGAGATTTGGGAACACTGGGGTCACTGGAGATTTGGGAACACTGGGGTCACTGGAGATTTGGGAACACTGGGGTCACTGGAGATTTGGGAACACTGGGGTCACTGGAGTCTACTCTTGGCTCGGATCGCACTGTGATGACTGACCCCGCCCTGGACACGCCCAGAAATCCTCTTCTCATAGGATACAGCTGCCATGGATGCCCCCCCCCCAATCCCCCCACAGAGAACCCCGACCCCGCTCAGCAGCCGATGGCCAATTGGTCCATTTGTGGTCTCCTCTATTAGCTCCTCCCTTTCTCGATGATGTCACGGCGGCATTAGAATCGCTCCCTGTGAAATGAGGAGGGGGGAGGGGGTCAGGTTGGGCCATCTGCCGGATTGCAGCTACAGAGGATCCAATGTCCTCCCTGCGGAGTAATTGCAGCCATCTTGGTCTCATTAGGTTGTCTGCAATTACCATGAAAAATCCAACTGACTCCTCCCATTCCTGGGGCTCATCCATAGCGCAGACAGCTCCGTCCACCCCGGGAGCAAATATCACCCACGGAGATCACACCACAAGATCAGACCACGGAGATCAGAACACGGAGATCAGACCGCGGAGATCAGAACACGGAGATCAGACCGCGGAGATCACACCACGAGATCAGACCACGGAGATCAGACCGGAGATCAGACCACGGAGATCAGACCGGAGATCAGACCACGGAGATCAGACCGCGGAGATCATACCGCGGAGAGCAGACCACGAGATCAGACCACGGAGATCAGACCGCGGAGATCATACCACGGAGATCAGACCGCGGAGATCATACCACGGAGATCAGACCACGGAGATCAGACCACGGAGATCAGACCATGGAGATCATACCGCGGAGAGCAGACCACGAGATCAGACCGGAGATCAGACCACGAAGATCAGACCATGGGGATCATACCGCGGAGAGCAGACCACGAGATCAGACCGGAGATCAGACCACGGAGATCAGAACACGGAGATCAGAACACGGAGATCAGACCGCGGAGATCAGACCATGGAGATCAGACCACGGAGATCAGACCACGGAGAGCAGACCACGAGATCAGACCGGAGATCATACCACGAGATCAGACCGGAGATGAGACCACGGAGATCAGACCATGGAGATCATACCGCGGAGAGCAGACCACGAGATCAGACCACGGAGATCAGACCGGAGATCAGACCACGGAGATCATACCGCGGAGATCATACCACGAGATCAGACCACGGAGATCAGACCGGAGATCAGACCACGGAGATCATACCGCGGAGAGCAGACCACGAGATCAGACCGGAGATCAGACCACGGAGATCAGACCATGGAGATCATACCGCGGAGAGCAGACCACGAGATCAGACCGGAGATCAGACCACGGAGATCAGACCATGAGATCAGACCACGGAGATCAGACCACGAGATCAGACCGGAGATCAGACCACAAGTTCAGACCGGAGATCAGACCGCGAAGATCAGACCACGAGATCAGACCACGAGATCAGACCGCGGAGATCATACCGCAGAGAGCAGACCACGAGATCAGACCAGAGATCAGACCACAAGTTCAGACCAGAGATCAGACCGCGGAGATCAGACCACGAGATCAGACCGCGGAGATCAGACCGCGGAGATCAGACCGCGGAGATCAGACCACGGAGATCAGACAGAGAATTGGTCATAGAATTGATTTCCAGGTGTCAGAGATCTTTGCACAGTCAGCCAATCAGAGCGTGGCGCCCGCCACCATTACTGCCATTGGTTCGAGTGGCAATGCTATAGGACAACGGCTCAGATAGAAAAATCCTGAATGGCCACGCCCATGGCGTAAAGAAAAACAACTTTTTTTGTTTCACTAAATTGCGCCAATTTGCGGAAACGTTTTCATGGAGGTCAATGGGGAAGGCAAAACGAAGTGGGGTGAAGCGGGATTTAATTGGCCCTTGGGGGGGGGGAGGGGGGTTGGAGACCATTTTTCAGGCTTGACTACACCTAGGATGGATCAGAACGTGGCGTGAGTCTGTCTGTCACCGGTGGGCGCGGCTTTAATCAATTCCCCCCCCCCCCCCCGCAATTCCTCTCATAGATTTGTTTCCTCGGATCAGCGGTGCCATCTAGTGGCAGTAATGAAGTATGTTGTCCTGTTTGAGGCAATTCAGAAAAAAAAAAAACAACTGCATTATCCCCACTAGAGGGCACTGCCTAGCCCAGGGAAATGACCTATTAGGAAAATATGTGGATCCTGTGCCAATGATAGACCCCGCCCCCCCTCCCCCCCTCCATTGTTTTTCATTTGTCGTCACTTGCTGTTGCAAACATATTTAATAAAATACACAAAAACCCCCCAAAAAACTGATACAAGGATAGCTTTGTGACGCAACGGCATGTTCAGATTTGTATGTTGCGGTAACGCGCACATTAACGCCGTGTTGTGTGGCATTGGCGCAGTAAAGGCTTCTTTTTGGCAACTCCACCATTCACCTCATTTTTGTTCATGTACCTTGACAAGCCTCACTGGGCTTTTTTATGACATTGGCACACTAAAGGCTTCTTTCTAGCAACTCGACCCATGCAGATAATTTTTGTTCAAGTACCTTGACAAGCCTCTCCGGGTTTTTTTTGCTTCTTTATGGCAACTCCACCATGCAGCTCATTTTAGTTCATGTACCTTGACACGCCTCACCGGGCTTTTTTGTGGCTTTGGCTCAGCAAAGGCTTCTTTCTGGCAACTCCTCCATGCAGCTCATTTTCGTTCAAGTTTTCGGTGTATTGTGCTCCTTGAAACAACCACACTGTCTTTTCCCAGAGCAGCCTGGATTTCCACCCGAGGTTCCCCGTGGGGGGTTTTCTTTGTATCCCGAACAATTCTTCTGGCCGTTGTGGCTGCCATCTTTTTCAGCCCATTCTCTATAAACCCTAGAGATGGTTGTGCGGGAAAATCCCAGGAGATCAGCAGTTTGTGAAATCCTCAGACCGGCCCGTCTGGCACCAACAACCATGCCACGTTCAAAGTCACTTAAATCCCCTTTCTTCCCCATTCTGATGTTCGGTTACTGTTGCCTTTCTATCATCTGGAACCAGTCTGCCCATTCTCCTCTGACCTCTGACCTCAACAAGGCATTTTCCTCCACACAACTGATGCTCACTGGATATTTTCTCTTTTTCGGACCATTCTCTGTAAAAGCCCAGAATGGTTGTGCGCAGGGGCGGACTGACAACTCATGGGGCCCCTGGGCAATAGGGGATCATGAGGCCCCTGTGTCCTTGCCCAAACTCAAAAAAGCCTATGAAAAAGGTACCAGGGGCATCTCATGGGGCCCCCTACTGACCCCGGGCTCTCGGGCGGTGCCCAAGTTTCCAAATGGTCAGTCCGCCCCTGGCTGTGTGGGAAAATCCCAGTAGATCAGCAGTTATTGAAATACTCAGACCAGCCCATCTGGCACCAACAACCATGCCACGTTCAAAGGCACTTAAATCCCCTTTCTTCCCCATTCGGTTTGAACTTCAGCAAGTCGTCTTCACCACATCTAGATGCCTAAATGCATTGAGTTTCTGCCGTGTGATTGGCTGATTAACCATTCGTGTTACCGAGCCATTGAGCAGGGGGACCTGACAAGGTGGCGGGGAGTGTATATATATATCTGTGTATATATAGATGAGTCCTAGGCAAGGGCGACTGACCATTTGGAAACTCGGGCACTGCCCGAGGGCCCGGGGTCAGTAGGGGGCCCCATGAGATGCCCCTGGTACCTTTTTCATAGGCTTTTTTGAGTTTGGGCAAGGACACAGGGGCCCCACGATCCCCTATTGCCCGGGGGCCCCATGAGTTGTCAGTCCGCCCCTGGTCCTATGAGCAGGCATAGGTGGCTTTCCGCTGATTTTCAGCCTGATTTGGATTTTCAGCCTCCTCCTGGAGGGTCTCCAGGCCAGACTCCTGTGTCTAATGTCCCGCAGGGTCCCCCTCGGAGGGAATCACAGATCATTGTTGGTGAGTGACATCTGCGGCGAGCGGTCTGCAGGAATGGATTGCTTCCCGCTCCTCTCCTTCTCCACCTCAGCCCCCGGGGGTGGGGGGGGGGCGGGGTCCCGCTGGAGGGCGGGGGGGGGCAGGGTCCCGCTGGAGGGCGGGGGGGGCGGGGTCCCGCTGGACATCGTCTTATTACTCTATAGTTGATTTAATATACTCGATGGACCAGGGGCGGACTGACAACTCATGGGGCCCCCGGGCAATAGGGGATCATGGGGCCCCTGTGTCCTTGCCCAAACTCAAAAAAGCCTATGAAAAAGGTACCAGGGGCATCTCATGGGGCCCCCTACTAACCCCGGGCCCTTGGGCAGTGCCGAGTTTCCAAATGGTTAGTCCGCCCCTGCGATGGACCGACCCCCATAAATCCCCGGCACATCGAATCGCTGTAAGTTTTCTACAACTGGCCGTTATAACAAAGACATTTCCTGTTGTCAGCGCTTTGCCTCCCTCGGTGCCGCTGATCACCTGCAGCCTCTTTGCTACACATGTGCATTCCATTCCGAATCGAAATTTGGACGAATTTCCATCATTTGGAGATTCGGATGTATCGGAATTACAACAGTAACACATTTTAAAACGAATCGAAATTTGGAAAAAATTTGAATCGATTCGAATTTGAAAACAAGAAGAGAATAAAATAGAACAGAAAGTAAAGAAATAGAAAAAAAAGAAGAGAATAGAAGGGGGGGGGGAGGGGAGGGGGGGGGACAGAATAGAAGAGAAAATAAAGGAACAGAATAGAATAGAAAGAATATAACTGCCTTCTGAAAGGCGAATTTGGAATAGAACAGAATACATTAGAAAATACTAAAATACTTTACAAAAAATTGTGAACTGCATTATGGTGAGGTGAGTAGTGATGGATGGATGGAGACATGGATGGATGGATGGAGACATGGATGGATGGGGAGATGGATAGATGGAGACATGGATGGATGGATGGAGACATGGAGGGATGGAAGGGTGGATGGAGACATGGATGGATGGAGACATGGATGGATGGATGGAGGGATAGATGGATGGAGGGATGGACGGATGGAGGGATAGATGGATGGAGGGATGGATGGATGGATGGAGACATGGATGGATGGATGGAGGGCTGGATGGAGGGATAGATGGATGGATGGAGGGAGACATGGATGGAGGGATAGATGGAGGGAGACATAGGTGGATGGATGGATGGATGGATGGATGGAGGGATGGATGGACACATGGATGGATGGAGACACGGATGGATGGATGGACACATGGATGGATGGAGACACTGATGGATGGAGGCATGGATGGATGGACACATGGATGGATGGATGGAAGGATGGATAGATGAGGCATGGATGGATGGAGACATGGATGCATGGATGGATGGATGGATGGAGACATGGATGGATGGATGGAAGGAGGGATGGATGGATAGATGAGGCATGGATGGATGGATGGAGACATGGATGCATGGATGGATGGAGGGAGACATAGATGGATGGATGGATGGGTGGAAGGATGGAGACATGGATGGACACATGGATGGATGGAGACATGGATGGATGGATGGATGGAGACATGGATGGATGGAGACATGGATGGATGGGTGGAAGGATGGAGACATGGATGATCTCTCTT
>NW_028320817.1:0-95000 GCF_062004578.1 Staurois parvus
CCTGGATTCTTTCTTGGATACACAGAATATAACTGGATAGAACATTTATAGGGAAAGTTGATCCAGAGAATACCCCCCAGATCATCCCAATTACTGCACCTTCACCCCCAGATCATCCCAATTCCTGCACCTTCACCCCCAGATCATCCTAATTACTGCACCTTCACCCCCAGATCATCCCAATTACTGCACCTTCACCCCCAGATCATCCCAATTCCTGCACCTTCACCCCCAGATCTTCCTAATTCCTGCACCTTCACCCCCAGATCATCCCAATTCCTGCACCTTCAACCCCAGATCATCCCAATTCCTGCACCTTCACCCCCAGATCATCCTAATTCCTGTACCTTCACCCCCAGATCATCCCAATTCCTGCACCTTCACCCCCAGATCTTCCTAATTCCTGCACCTTCACCCCCAGATCATCCTAATTCCTGCACCTTCACCCCCAGATCATCCCAATTCCTGCACCTTCACCCCCAGATCATCCTAATTCCTGCACCTTCACCCCCAGATCATCCCAATTCCTGCACCTTCACCCCCAGATCATCCTAATTCCTGCACCTTCACCCCCAGATCATCCTAATTCCTGCACCTTTAACCCCCAGATCATCCCAATTCCTGCACCTTTAACCCCACCCCACCCCCCCCCACCCCCCGGTTATCCCAATTCCTGCACCTTCACCCCCAGATCATCCTAATTCCTGCACCTTCACCCCCAGATCTTCCCAATTCCTGCACCTTCACCCCCAGATCATCCTAATTCCTGCACCTTCACCCCCAGATCATCCCAATTCCTGCACCTTCACCCCCAGATCATCCTAATTCCTGCACCTTCACCCCCAGATCATCCCAATTCCTGCACCTTCACCCCCAGATCATCCTAATTCCTGCACCTTCACCCCCAGATCATCCTAATTCCTGCACCTTCACCCCCAGATCATCCTAATTCCTGCACTTTAACCCCCAGATCATCCCAATTCCTGCACCTTTAACCCCACCCCACCCCCCCCACCCCCCGGTTATCCCAATTCCTGCACCTTCACCCCCAGATCATCCCAATTCCTGCACCTTCACCCCCAGATCATCCCAATTCCTGCACCTTCACCCCCAGATCATCCCAATTCTTGCACCTTCAGACATCAGATCACCCCAATTCCTGCACCTTCACCCCCCTAGACCATCCCAATTCCTGCACCTTCACCCCACCCCCCAGACCAACCCAATTCCTGCACCTTCACCCCCCCCCCCATCATCCCAATTCCTGCACCTTCACCCCCAGATCATCCCAATTCCTGCACCTTCACCCCCCAAATACCCCCAATTCCTGCACCTTCACCCCCCCATCATCCCAATTCCTGCCCCTTCACCCCCCCATCACCCCAATTCCTGCCCCTTCACCCCCCCCCCCCATCATCCCAATTCCTGCACTTTTACCCCCAGATCATCCCAATTCCTGCACCTTCACCCCCAGATCATCCTAATTCCTGCACCTTCACCCCCAGATCATCCCAATTCCTGCACCTTCACCCCCAGATCATCCTAATTCCTGCACCTTCACCCCCAGATCATCCCAATTCCTGCACCTTCACCCCCAGATCATCCCAATTCCTGCACCTTCACCCCCAGATCATCCCAATTCTTGCACCTTCAGACATCAGATCACCCCAATTCCTGCACCTTCACCCCCCTAGACCATCCCAATTCCTGCACCTTCACCCCACCCCCCAGACCAACCCAATTCCTGCACCTTCACCCCCCCCCCCCATCATCCCAATTCCTGCACCTTCACCCCCAGATCATCCCAATTCCTGCACCTTCACCCCCCAAATACCCCCAATTCCTGCACCTTCACCCCCCCATCATCCCAATTCCTGCCCCTTCACCCCCCCATCACCCCAATTCCTGCCCCTTCACCCCCCCCCCCCATCATCCTAGTTCCTGCACTTTTACCCCCCAGATCATCCCAATTCCTGCACCTTCACCCCCAGATCATCCTAATTCCTGCACCTTCACCCCCAGATCATCCTAATTCCTGCACTTTAACCCCAAGATCATCCCAATTCCTGCACCTTTAACCCCCCCCCACCCCCCCCCCCCACCCCCCGGTTATCCCAATTCCTGCACCTTCACCCCCAGATCATCCTAATTCCTGCACCTTCACCCCCAGATCATCCCAATTCCTGCACCTTCACCCCCAGATCATCCTAATTCCTGCACCTTCACCCCCAGATCATCCCAATTCCTGCACCTTCACCCCCCAGATCATCCCAATTCTTGCACCTTCAGACATCAGATCACCCCAATTCCTGCACCTTCACCCCCCTAGACCATCCCAATTCCTGCACCTTCACCCCACCCCCCAGACCAACCCAATTCCTGCACCTTCACCCCCCCCCCCCCCATCATCCCAATTCCTGCACCTTCACCCCCAGATCATCCCAATTCCTGCACCTTCACCCCCCAAATACCCCCAATTCCTGCACCTTCACCCCCCCCATCATCCCAATTCCTGCCCCTTCACCCCCCCCATCACCCCAATTCCTGCCCCTTCACCCCCCCCCCATCATCCCAATTCCTGCACTTTTACCCCCAGATCATCCCAGTTCCTGAACCTTCACCCCCCCCAGACCATCCCGATTCCTGCACCGTCACCCCCCCCAGATCCCCCCCAATTCCTACACCTTCATCCCCCCCCATCATCCCAATTCTTGCACCTTCACCACCCCCCCCCCCCCCTCCCGTCATCCCAATTCCTGCACTTTCACCCCCAGATCATCCCAATTCCTGAACCTTCACACCCCCAGATCCCCCCAATTCCTGCACCTTCACCCCCCCCCCAGATCCCCCCCAATTCCTGCACCTTCACCTTTCCCCCCCCCCCATCATCCCAATTCCTGCACTTTTACCCCCAGATCATCCCAATTCCTGCACCTTCACCCCCCCCCCCCCTTCCGCAGATCATCCCAGTTCCTGAACCTTCACCCCCCCAGGCCATCCTGATTCCTGCACCTTCACCCCCCCAGATCCCCCCTAATTCCTACACCTTCATCCCCCCCCCATCATCCCAATTACTGCACCTTCAACCCCCCCCCCCCCTTCCCCAGATCATCCCAATTCTTGCACATTCAGACATCAAGTAAAGGTGATCCCGGGAATATCCGATTGCCTCTCGGGGGATCAGGAAGGAATTGTTTCCCCTGCAGGAGGAGATCGGATCGTGCTTTGCTGGTGTTTTTGCCTTCCTCTGGATCCACTGTGGGTGGAGGATTATAACTTCTTGTTTTTTAATGGTTGAACTGGATGGACTTTTGTCTTTTTTCAGCCAGAATAACTATTATAAAGAGAAGGAAAAGGTAGATTTTTTTTCCAAGCGTACTTCGCTCATTCGGCAACACCAAGAGCTTCTACTTTGGCGATTTCACGGTGAGATCAGTTTTGCCGCCTTCACCGGTCTCCTCCTTCCTCCGAACACATATTAAGGTGAAAGGCTGACCCTTTGCACTGCGCTTTCCTCTGTAGGGAGAAGTTCTGAAAATGACTTTATAAAGGAGACCGGCAGCCCCCGAAATACGTATTGGGTTAAAAAACCCGACAGTATAGAGGAAAAGTGCGGTTCCTTTGAAGCGCCGAGGCTCTTGGCACTTCCGATTTGGCTCCGGAGCCTCGCTGCTGACAGCTTGAAAACCTCTCCCTTCTGAAGCCACCTCTGTAGGTGGACAAAGTTTACGGCCAACAGCCGAGTCTCCCTTTTCCAAAGTGCTTGTTTGCTTCGGGTCCCAGATGTTGCGTTCTGGAAAATATTTTTTAAACACTGTTGAGAGGGTCACATACAGGTCCCCTTAGTCACTCCGCAGCCGCAGTCATTGTTTAGAGAGAAAATTGTAACCCAGTCAGTTTGGAAGCCAACGGAGAGGAAGAATCTTGGAGGTTTTGCTGGCAAATTGAGACGTCTTTGAGGTCCTGCTGACAGCAGGCCTGGCGCGTCAAAGGTATTTGAAAGGAGGACTGTCTGGGTAGCTCCCAGCAACCAATCAGATGCAAAAGAATTGATTACGGCATGGACAGCCAGATTTGCGGGGGTTGGGGGGAGATCGGCCCCTCTGGATTTATCCCTTTATGGTGTCGGAGAGAAAATGCTGCAGCTACATTTCAGTCTTCAGGATTATTATCATAATATGGGATTTATATGGCGCCAACAGTGTACACAGCGCTGTACAACATGAGGGCAGACAGGACCATTACAATACAAAGGAGGGATCAGAGGGTCCGGCTGGACAGATCAAAGATCTTTATTTATTTATGTGTTTGTGGGTGGGCAGAACTCAGGGGCCAGTAAGCAGTTCAGTAACAGTGGTCTTGGGGTGGGGGTGGGGAGGATGTAATCATTCATAATTGTGCTGCTTCGGCTCTATGTAATAGTGGCATGAGCGTGACAACTGATTTCACCGGAGAAAAAAAACTCCCAGTTCAATCCTTGAGTTGTTTAAAGCCTGCAAATACCTTCACTCAATCAATGCAACGTCTGCGGGTTCCCTTGCCGGGGCCAGTCTCTTCCCCCTGGCTTCTTCCGGGTGGGAGGTCTTCATTGTCTTCAAGTCAAAAGACCATTTATTGAGTAAACAAATATGCACTTACAAGCATCATGAAATAAAAGGCAACCATCGATCATCAAGAACAACAGTGGAAATAGCAATTCTTACGCGATGACGTCAGAAGGGATGCTCAGACTGACGCGTTTCGAGTTCCCTTGTCAGGGCCAGTATCTTCCCTTTGGCTTCTTCCGGGTGGGTTGGTCTTCATTGTCTTCAAGTCAAAAGACCATTTATTGAGTAAACAAATAAGCACTTACAAGCATCATGAAATAAAAGGCAACCATAGACCATCGATCATCAAGAACAAAGGTGGAAATAGCAATTATTACGCGATGACGTCAGAAGGGATGCTCAGACTGACGTGTTTCGAGTTCCTTTGCCAGGGCCAGTATTTTTTCCCCGGCTTCTTCTGGGTGAGAGGTCTTCATTAGCCAGCATAGGATGACTTCACTCCTGTGCATGTGCGCAGCACTTCATTCCTTTCAGCACCTGTTAGATGGTGAAAATGAACGCCGAGCTATGCATGCGCAGCTCAGTGTAAAGAAGGTTGCGAGGAGAAAGGTAGAAACAATTGAGTACTGTCTGTGATACTTTTTTTATTTGCACTAACATACATTTTTGAGGACAAGCTTTCGGGATATGTCCCCTTCGAGGAGGAAGGTAAAAACCCTGTATTGCCATGCCTGGGAACTTGCTGGATCTCACCCAGCAATGCTGGCAAATGCTGGGGGGAAGGTAAAAAGCCTTTATTGCCATACCTGGGAACTTACTGGATCTCATCCTTTAATGCCAGAAATTGCTGGGGGGAAGGTAAGAATCCTCTATTGCCATACCTGGGAACTTGCTGGATCTCATCCTTTAATGCCAGAAATTGCTGGGGGGAAGGTAAGAACCCTCTATTGCCATACCTGGGAACTTGCTGGATCTCACCCAGCAATGCTGGCAATTGCTGGGGGGAAGGTAAGAACCCTCTATTGCCATGCCTGGGAACTTGCTGGATCTCACCCAGCAATGCTGAAAATTGCTGGGGGGAAGGTAAGAAGCCATCATTACTATACCTGGGAACTTGACATATCCCACCCAGCAACGTGGCAATTGTGAGGGGGAAGGTAAGAACCCTTTATTGCCATACCTGGGAACTTTCCAGATGTCACCCCATAATGCCAGAATTTTGAAAGGGGGAGGTAAGAATTGCTAGGGAGAAGGTCCAAAGTCAGTACTGCCATATCTGGGAACTTGTCGGTAATACTGGCAATTGTGAGGGGGGTGGTAGGATACCATCATTGCTATATCTGGGAACTTTCAGGATCTCATCTGGCAATGCCGGAACTTTCAAGAGGAAGGTGAGAAGCCATTTTTGCCAAACGTGGTAACTTGACATATCCCCCACAGTAGTGTTGGAAATTGTGTGTGTGTGGGGGGGGGGGGGTTAAAGACACCTTTATTGCCATACCTAGGAACTTTCTGGATCTCACCCTGCTTGAGGCTGGGGTTTGGTGGGTGCTGGGATTCCATCTTTGGAACTGTGGCCTAGAGACATACCCCAGCATTCCCTGCGCTGACTGGGAAGAGGAAACGCAAAGCAGGTGCAGCCATACCACAGAGGGACATATGGGTGCTGCATTTTCATCCCCTTCTTCATCAACCACCCTCCATCTTCGGCCACCACCACCCACCTACACCCAGATACCTCCAGCTTTGGTACTGAAAAACTATGAGTCCGATTATCTCTTCTGTAATTAGAACCTTTATACTGCGCTAGTAAATTTCTGTTTTAAGGCTGTAAGCTAAATTAAGGCAAAGAAACAAGAGGTTCGAGCGCTGAAACCCAGGTTTGGGGGGGGGGGGGGGGCATTTGCACACTGCTGCTAGTGTCACAATGAAGAAAGTGATAACTGGATGCAAAAACCAGCGCTGGGGTGACCGTGGCTTGAAACGATGATAAATAATGATATGAATCCCACATTAATGTACTTTATTTTGTGCAAACTTAAAATGTATCCAGAGAGAATCCGCAATCAGCAGTATGGCCCAGGCATGACAGAAGGAATGTCCGCTCACCTGTGTCCTCAGGCCAGGAGGTGGTAGTGACCCAATGTGGCTATCCTGGCCGGGGACCACGGCACTCCAGAAGTGACGTCACAACCAACGAGGGGGGGGAGCAGAAGTCAGGCGCTTGATGTGGACCGCAAGCTGAGTCTGGTAACCGGGACAGCGGGTTTTGCGCGCACAAGCTTTATCAAGTCTCTAGATCCATCATGGCTGCTGGTCAGCCCAGTCTGATCCCAGTGATCTCCAGGCACACACACTGTACAGTAGATCCAGGCCGATCCTGGCTCTATAAATCCAGCGATCCCTCTCCCGAGTCTCCTCTCCTTTCTACAGTGTGTGTGCCGTATAGTAGATGTGAAGGTTAGGTTTCTTCATAATATTGGCCATAGTGTTGGTTTGATGGCCATGTGTTCTCATACTATTGATCATATTGTAAGTGTGATAGTCAGGTGTTCACGTATTGTTGGCCATATAGGAGATGTGATGGTCCAGTTTCTTCATACTATTGACCATATAGTAAGTGTATCAGTAGGTGTCCACATACTGTTAGATATTTAGTAGGTGTGATGGTCAGATGTCCTCATACTATTGGCCATAGAGTTGGTGTGACGGTCAGGTGTCCTCATACTACTGACCATATAGTAGGTGTGATAGTCAGGGGTCCCCATACTGTTGGCCATATACTGTAGTAAATGTGATAGTCAGGTGTCCACATGCTGTCTGCCATACAGTAGGTGTGATAGTCAAGGGTCCACATACTGTTGGCCATATCATAGATATGATGGCCGGGTGTCCTCGTACTGTTTGCCATATAGTCAGTGTGATGGCCAGGTCCATATAAGTTGGCCATATAGTAGGCGTAATGGTCAGGTGTCCAAATAGGTTGGCCATATAGTCGGTGTAACGATGAGTAGTTCTTATACTGTTGGCCATATAGTAGATGTGAAGGTCAGGTTTCTTAATACTATTGGCCATAGAGTTGGTGTGATGGTCAGGTGTCCTCATACTATTGACCATATAGTAGGTGTGATAGTCAGGGGTCCCCATACTGTTGGCCATATCATAGATATGATGGTTGGGTGTCCTCGTACTGTTGGCCATATAATCAGTGTGATGGCCAGCTCCACATAAGTTGGCTATAAAGTAGGCATAATGGTCAAGTGTCCAAATAGGTTGGCTATATAGTCAGTAGTCCTTATACTGTTGGCCATATAGTAGATGTGATGTCAAGTGTCCACATACTGTCTGCCATATAATAGGTGTGATAGTCAGGTGTCCACATTCTGCCTGCAATATAATAGGTGTGATAGTCAGGGGTCCACATACTGTTGGCCATATCATAGATATGATGGCCGGGTGTCCATGTACTGTTGGCCATATAGTCAGTGTGATAATCAGGTATCTTCATACTGTTTGCCATAGTCAGCGTGATGGCCAGGTCCACATATGTTGGCCATATAGTCAGTGTAATGGTCAGTAGTCCTTATACTATTGGCCATATAGTAGATGTGAAGGTCAGGCTTCTTCATACTATTGGCCATAGAGTTTGTGTGATAGTCAGGTGTCCACATAGTGTTGGCCTTATAGTAGGTGTGATGGTCAGTTGTCCCCATACTGTTGGCCATATAGTAGGTGCTATGGTCAGGTGTCCACACACTGGTGCCCATATGGTGGTTGTGATGGTCAGGCATCCTGATACTATTGACCATGTAGTAGGTGTGATGGTCAGGTGTCCCCATACTGTTGGCCATATAGTAGGTGTGATGGTCAGGTGTCCACAAACTGTTGGCCATATAGTACGTGTGATGGTCAGTTGTCCCCATACTGTTGGCCATATAGTAGGTGCTATGGTCAGGTGTCCACACACTGGTGCCCATATGGTGGTTGTGATGGTCTGGCATCCTGAAACTATTGACCATGTAGTAGGTGTGATGGTCAGGTGTCCCCATACTGTTGGCCATATAGTAGGTGTGATGGTCAGGCGTCCCCATACTGTTGGCCATATAGTACGTGTGATGGTCAGTTGTCCCCATACTGTTGGCCTTATAGTAGGTGTGATGGTCAGGTGTCCACAAACTGTTGGCCATATAGTACGTGTGATGGTCAGTTGTCCCCATACTGTTGGCCATATAGTAGGTGCTATGGTCAGGTGTCCACACACTGGTGCCCATATGGTGGTTGTGATGGTCAGGCATCCTGATACTATTGACCATGTAGTAGGTGTGATGGTCAGGTGTCCCCATACTGTTGGCCATATAGTAGGTGTGATGGTCAGGCGTCCATATAGAGTAGACATGTTGCCTTGATTTTCCACTGAAGGATTTGTCTCAATCGGTCAAGCAAGTGGCCAAATGCCAATGGACAAATGTGGTTTATAAAGGCTGCAAAAAGTACAAAGCCAAACTCATGGCTAGCCATCGGTTTAACAAACATTCCCTGCTTTATAACCATGCCCCATGGTGTCTGCAAATGCACTGCACCTGGTGTGAACGCATCTACGAGCTCTCAGCACACGTGTTTGAACATCCGCTTCGGCTGATATCAGATCACGAATTGTTTTACCGCAAAAACAATAAAAGCTACATTTTAGATGAGAAAAAAAAAAATGATGAAATGTTGTAGATAACCGATGCTGAGAATTCCTGCTGAAATATTTTGGAAGCTCTCGGGATGCAGGTGTTTAACAAGATTTATACATCGAATTCTTAAAATATTTTTCCAACCAGAGGAAGAATACTCCGTACTAGCTCCTTTGTGCCAATACTAACCATTAGCTCTTGGCTCCCGGCCACATCTACTCAGCAAGAGATTCTAACTTTGAACAGAAGTTTTATTAAAGTGCATCTCTGCTTTTAAAGGGGAACTCCAGCCTAAGTTTTTTTTTTTAATTCTTTTGATAATGTTGGAGAGAACAGGGAAGGTGCAGAGCTTGTGCAGAGATCAGAGCTGTGGGAGGGGCCCAGCAGGCAGCACCCACTACAGAAAACTACAGGAGGGGGTGGAGACAAGACCAGTCTCCCTGCACAAGGAGAGAGAGCAGGAGTGTGGGAGGGGCCCAACAGGCACCGCCCACTTCAGATTTTTTTTAACATATAAAAAAGTCATTTTAACATATACAGTTGCAAGAAAAAGTATGTGAACCCCTTGGGATTACATGGAGTTTTGCATGAATTGAGCATAAAATGTGCTCTGAACGTCATCTAAGTCACAACAATAGAAGAACACAGTCTGCTGAACATAATACTACACAAACATTAGATGTTGCCATGGTTTAATTGCACATAACATGTAAACATTCACAGTGCAGGGAGGAAAAAGTATGTGAGGCCCTAGCTTAATGACTTCTCCCAGAGCTAATTGGAGCCAGGAGTGAGCCAACCTTGACTCCAATCAGTGTGATGATATTGGATGTGTTGCTGACAGCTGTCCTGCCCTTAAAAAACACACACCTGTTTTGGGTTTACTGGTTTCAAGAAGCACTGTCTGATGTGAACCATGCTTCGCAGAAAAGAACTCTCAGAAGACCTACGATCAAGAATTGTTGACTTGCATGAAGCTGGAAAGGGTTACAAAAGTATCTCCAAAAGCCTTGATGTTCATGTGTCCACGGTAAGACAGACTGTCTACAAATGGAGAAAGTTTAGCACTGTTGCTACTCTCCCTAGGCGTGGTCGTCCTGTAAAAATGTCTGCAAGAGCACAGCGCAGAATGCTGCATGAGGTAAAGAAGAATCCCAGAGTGTCAGCTAAAGACCTACAGAAATCTCTGGCACATGCTAACATTTTTGTTGACACATCTACAATAAGGAAAACATTAAACAAGAATGGAGTACATGGGAGGACACCACGGAGGAAGCCATTGCTGGCCAAAAAGAATATTGCAGCACGTTTTGAAGTTTGCAAAAGAGCACCTGGATGTTCCACAGCACTACTGGCAAAATATACTGTGGACAGATGAAGCCAAGATTGAGTTGTTTGGGAAGAACACACAACACTATGTGTGGAGAAAAAAAGGCACAGCACACCAACATCAAAACCTCATCCCCACTGTGAAACATGGCGGAGGGAGCATCATGGTTTGGGGCTGCTTTGCTGCCTCAGGGCCTGGACGGATTGTTGTCATTGATGGGAAAATGAATTCCAGAGTTTATCAAGACATTTTGCAGGAAAACGTACGACCATCTGTCCGCCAACTGAAGCTCCGCAGAGGATGGGTGATGCAACAGGACAATGACCCAAAGCATAAAAGTAATTCAACAAAACAATGGCTGCAACAGCACAGAATACGCCTTCTGGAGTGGCCCAGTCAGAGTCCTGACCTCAACCCCATTGAAATGCTGTGGCATGACCTTAAGAGAGCGATTCACACCAGACATCCCAAGAATATTGCTACACTGAAACAGTTTTGTGAAGAGGAGTGGTCCAAAATTACTCCAGATCGTTGTGCAGGTCTGATCTGCAACTACAGGAAACGTTTGGTTGAGGTTATTGCTGCCAAAGGAGGGTCAACCAGTTATTAAGTCAAAGGTTCACATACTTTTTCCTCCCTGCACTGTGAATGTTTACATGTTATGTGCAATTAAACCATAGCAACATCTAATGTTTGTGTAGTATTATGTTCAGCAGACTGTGTTCTTCTATTGTTGTGACTTAGATGACGTTCAGAGCACATTTTATGCCCAATTCATGCAAAACTCCACGTAATCCCAAGGGGTTCACATACTTTTTCTTGCAACTGTATTTTTACATATATCTGTAAATGGCTAAATGGTTAGCTCTTCCGCCTGGCAGTCCTCGGGTCATTGGTTCGAATCCCAACCATGGCACCACCTGCCTGGAGTTTGCATGTTCTCCCTGTGCCTGTGTGGGTTTCCTCTGGGTGCTCTGGTTTCCTCCCACACTCCAAAGACATGCTGGTAGGTGAATTGGCTCCTGTCTATATTGTCCCTAGTATGTGTATGTATGAATGTGAGTTAGGGACCTTAGATTGGACGCTCCTCAGGGGCGGGGACTGATGTGAATGTACAATATATATGTAAAGCGCTGCGTACATTGAAGGAGCTATATAAGTACCTGAAATAAATAAATGCATTCCAATAATGTAGATTAAATGTATTTTTAAAGACATACAGTATATCTGAAAATGTATTTTTAAAAATATTTTTCATATATTTTGTAATAAAAACACATTTCGACATACAGTGTATATATATATATATAAATAGATTTTGAAATATATTGAATACGGCCAAAATTGTAGTATTTCATATTTATGTCAATATATTTGGGAAGGATATTTTGAAAATATATTAAAAATATATTTTTCTTCCATGTAGGTTGTATCCCTGGAATGAAGTCTACCAGTGCGTCCTCCTGGAAAATTCGAAAAGTCGTTCGCAATCGAAAAGATTTCAACCAAACTCGAAAAAAAAATTCCAAAAAATTTGTTTTCGAATGTTCGTTTGATTTTGTTTTCAATTTTGTTTTTGAATTGGAATTTGTTTTCGAATCGAATTTCGGCCAAATTTTGTTTCAATTTTGTGATTCCTTCAAATTTATTATTTTTGTAATTCGTTTTTTTCACTGAATAAGGAAAAAATTTGTCGGAAATGCGATTGGGAACGAAACGCACATGTCTAGTTGTTAAGGACACAGCGGGCGCCCGCTCCTTAACCCCTTGATGCCGACCTCACACGAAAACGCGGCCTCACAGAACCCGGCTTTTATATATATATATTGAAATAGATTTTGAAATATATTGAATACGGCCAAAATTGTAGTATTTCATATTTATGTCAATATATTTGGGAAGAATATTTTGAAAATATATTAAAAATATATTTTTCTTCCATGTGGGTTGTATCCCTGGAATGAAGTCTACCAGTGCGTCCTCCTGGAAAATTCGAAAAGTCGTTCGCAATCGAAAAGATTTCAACCAAACTCGAAAAAAAATTCAAAAAAATGTGTTTTCAAATGTTCGTTTTCGAATTTGTTTTCAATTTTGTTTTTGAATTTGAGTTTGTTTTCGAATCGAATTTCATCCGAATTTTTTCATTTTTGTGATTCGTTTAAATTCATTATTTTTGTAATTCGTTATTCAGATAAATCCGAATCTCTGCATAACGGAAAAAATTTTGAATAACGAATAGATTCGGAACGAAACGCACATGTCTAGTTGTTAAGGACACAGCGGGCGCCCGCTCCTTAACCCCTTGATGCCGACCTCACACGAAAACGCGGCCTCACAGAACCCGGCTTTTATATATATATATTGAAATAGATTTTGAAATATCTTGTATACGGCCAAAATTGTAGTATTTCATATTTATGTCAATATATTTGGGAAGAATATTTTGAAAATATATTAAAAATATATTTTTCTTCCATGTGAGTTGTATCCCTGGAATGAAGTCTACCAGTGCGTCCTCCCGGAAAATTCGAAAAGTCGTTCGCAATCGAAAAGATTTCAACCAAACTCGAAAAAAAATTCAAAAAAATTTGTTTTCGAATGTTCTTTTGATTTTGTTTTTGAATTTGTTTTCAATTTTGTTTTTGCATTTGAATTTGTTTTCTAATTGAATTTCGGCCAAATTTTGTTTCATTTTTGTGATTCGTTTAAATTTATTATTTTTGTAATTCGTTATTCAGATAAATCCGAATCTCTGAATAACGAAAACATTTGTTAGAAATGTGATTGGGAACGAAACGCACATGTCTAGTTGTTAAGGACACAGCGGGCGCCCGCTCCTTAACCCCTTGATGCCGACCTCACACGAAAACGCGGCCTCACAGAACCCGGCTTTTATATATATATATATATTGAAATAGATTTTGAAATATATTGAATACGGCCAAAATTGTAGTATTTCATATTTATGTCAATATATTTGGGAAGAATATTTTGAAAATATATTAAAAATATATTTTTCTTCCATGTGGGTTGTATCCCTGGAATGAAGTCTACCAGTGCGTCCTCCTGGAAAATTCGAAAAGTCGTTCGCAATCGAAAAGATTTCAACCAAACTCGAAAAAAAATTCAAAAAAATTTGTTTTCAAATGTTCGTTTTCGAATTTGTTTTCAATTTTGTTTTTGAATTTGAATTTGTTTTCGAATCGAATTTCGTCCGAATTTTTTCATTTTTGTGATTCGTTTAAATTCATTATTTTTGTAATTCGTTATTCAGATAAATCCGAATCTCTGAATAACGGAAAAAATTTTGAATAACGAATAGATTCGGAACGAAACGCACATGTCTAGTTGTTAAGGACACAGCGGGCGCCCGCTCCTTAACCCCTTGATGCCGACCTCACACGAAAACGCGGCCTCACAGAACCCGGCTTTTATATATATATATTGAAATAGATTTTGAAATATCTTGTATACGGCCAAAATTGTAGTATTTCATATTTATGTCAATATATTTGGGAAGAATATTTTGAAAATATATTAAAAATATATTTTTCTTCCATGTGAGTTGTATCCCTGGAATGAAGTCTACCAGTGCGTCCTCCCGGAAAATTCGAAAAGTCGTTCGCAATCGAAAAGATTTCAACCAAACTCGAAAAAAAATTCAAAAAAATTTGTTTTCAAATGTTCTTTTGATTTTGTTTTTGAATTTGTTTTCAATTTTGTTTTTGAATTTGAATTTGTTTTCTAATTGAATTTCGGCCAAATTTTGTTTCATTTTTGTGATTCGTTTAAATTTATTATTTTTGTAATTCGTTATTCAGATAAATCCGAATCTCTGAATAACGAAAACATTTGTTAGAAATGCGATTGGGAACGAAACGCACATGTCTAGTTGTTAAGGACACAGCGGGCGCCCGCTCCTTAACCCCTTGATGCCGACCTCACACGAAAACGTGGCCTCACAGAACCCGGCTTTTATATATATATATATACAGTGGGGATGGAAAGTTTGGGCATCCCAGCTAAAAGTTTGTATTAATGTGCATAAAGAAGCCAAGGAAAGATGGAAAAATCTCCAAAAGGCATCAAATTACAGATTAGACATTCTTATAATATGTCAACAAAAGTTAGATTTTATTTCCATCATTTACACTTTCAAAATAACAGAAAACAAAAAAATGGCGTCTGCAAAAGTTTGGGCCCCCTGCAGAGTTAATATCTTGTACTGCCCCCTTTGGCAAGTATCACAGCTTGTAAACGCTTTTTGTAGCCAGCCAAGAGTCTTTCAGTTCCTGTTTGAGGTATCTTTGCCCATTCTTCCTTACAAAAGTCTTCCAGTTCTTTGAGATTTCTGGGCTGTCTGTCACGCACGGCTCTTTTAAGGTCTATCCATAGATTTTCAATGATGTTGAGGTCAGGAGATTGTAAAGGCCATGGCAAATTCTTCAGTTTACGCCTTTTGATGTAATCCCCCGTGGATTTCGAGGTGTGTTTAGGATCATTATCCATTTGTAGAAGCCATCCTCTCTTTAACTTCAGCTTTTTCACAGATGGCATCAAGTTACCATCCAAAATTTGCTGAAATTTTATTGAATCCATTTTTCCTTCTACTCGTGAGATGTTCCCTGTGCCACTGGCTGCAACACAACCCCAAACCATGATTGATCCAACCCCATGCTTAACAGCTGGACAGAGGTTCTTTGCATTAAATTCTGTGCCCCTTCTTCTCCAAACGTACCTTTGCTCATTCCGGCCAAAAAGTTCAATTTTAACCTCATCGGTCCACAGAACTTGTTTCCAAACTGCATCAGGCTTGTCTATATGTTCATTTGCAAAGTTCAAACGATGATTTTTGTGGTGAGGACGTAGAAGAGGTTTTCTTCTGATGACTCTTCCATGAAGCCCATATTTGTACAAGTATCTCTTTATAGTGGAATAGTGACCACAACTCCAGTGTCTGCCAGATCTTTCTGGAGGGATCGTGCAGTCAAACGTGGGTTTTGAATTGTTTTTCTCACAATCCTGCGAGCTGTTCTGTCTGATATTTTTCTTGGTCTTCCAGATGTTGCTTTAACTTCCACTGTTCCTGATGACTGCCATTTCTTAATTACATTCCGAACAGAGGATATTGACATCTGAAAACGCTTTGCTATCTTCTTATAGCCTTCTCCAGCTTTGTGAGTGTCAACTATTTTCAGTTTCAGTTTTCTAGACAACTGCTTAGAAGAACCCATGGTGCTGATTGTTGGGGCAAGGTCAGATGAGTCGGGGCATTTAAAACCTTTGAGATTGACATCATCTGGTCTTCCCAGACGATGATTGAGAACAATCCATGACACTGGCAGGTCTCAGCTTGGCAAAGGGGGCAGTGCATGCTATAAATTCTGCAGGGGGCCCAAACTTTTGCAGACGCCATTTTTTTGTTTTCTGTTATTTTGAAAGTGTAAATGATGGAAATAAAATCTAACTTTTGTTGACATATTATAAGAATGTCTAATCTGTAATTTGATGCCTTTTGGAGATTTTTCCATCTTTCCTTGGCTTCTTTATGCACAATAATACACATTTTTAGCTGGGGTGCCCAAACTTTCGATCCCCACTGTATATTGAAATAGATTTTGAAATATATTGAATACGCCCAAAATTGTAGTATTTCATATTTATGTCAATATATTTGGGAAGAATATTTTGAAAATATATTAAAAATCTATTTTTCTTCCATGTGGGTTGTATCCCTGGAATGAAGTCTACCAGTGCGTCCTCCCGGAAAATTTGAAAAGTCGTTCGCAATCAAAAAGATTTCAACCAAACTCGAAAAAAATTCCAAAAAATGTGTTTTCAAATGTTCGTTTTCGAATTTGTTTTCAATTTTGTTTTTGAATTTGAATTTGTTTTCGAATCGAATTTCGGCCAAATTTTGTTTCATTTTTGTGATTCGTTTAAATTTATTATTTTTGTAATTTGTTTTTTTCTCCGAATAACGAAAAAATTTGTCGGAAATGCGATTGGGAACGAAACGCACATGTCTAGTTGTTAAGGACACAGCGGACGCCCGCTCCTTAACCCCTTGATGCCGACCTCACACGAAAACGCGGCCTCACAGAACTCGGCTGTTATATATATATATATTGAAATAGATTTGGAAATATATTGAATACGGCCAAATTTGTAGTATTTCATATTTATGTCAATATATTTGGGAAGAATATTTTGAGAATATATTAAAAATATATTTTTCTTCCATGTGGGTTGTAACCCTGGAATGAAGTCTACCAGTGCGTCCTCCTGGAAATATCGCCGTGACCTCTGTGTGGACATCCACCGTGAATGTGTTTGTGTCTTCCATGCCTACTACACATACATGACAGAAGGCCCCGGGCGGCACGTTTCATTATTTCCACTGATATTAGTCATTACGCCATTTCATTCCCCTCTATGTTTTTTTTTTTGTACCAGAAGGAGGCGTCATTCATGGGCAAGTTGTAGAGTACAGATTACTAACAGGACAGAGAAGTCATTAACTGCAGCAAACAGCATGGCTTCATCTGTTCTCAAGCACTGAACGCCCAAGAATTAGATATGTTCTTGGCTCCTGCCGCCGGAGTACATCACAACGAATTACAGAAGAAAGGGGAAAAAAAAAGACGAAAGGAGTGAAAAGTCTGGTGCAGATCCCGATCATAGACCCAAGTTCCAGTGGTCTTAGATTTTGGGGTCTAGGCAGCACACAGAGTCCAGATAAAGTTCAGGAATGTAGCGGGAGCTGGGCCAGGACCACCTAGTGGCTCAGAAAATGTGGTCTCACTTTACAGGATTTTTCTTCATTTTTTACTTTTTTAAAAAGTTTAATGGTATATCAAATGAAGAATGCTCCAGACCCCCAGATTCCAGAAGAACCACTTCTTTTTGCCTGTCTTGTATCTTTCCTCAAAATTGAATTCTGGAATCCCTTCTGGTTTCCATTTCGGAGATGGGTCCGTGAAAACAAGTTTGTGTCGCTCCTGTAATTTGTCAACCTATCCTTCCAGCCCCAAGTCCAATCTTTAACAAACTCGTGCAGACTCCACCTCCGCAACATGCAGACTCCGCCCCCGCAACATGCAGACTCCACCTCCGCAACATGCAGACTCCGCCCCCGCAACATGCAGACTCCACCTCCGCAACATCGCCAAAATCCGCACGTTCCTAACCCCAGAAACCACTAAACAGCTCATCCACTCCCTCATCATATCACGACTCGACTACTGCAACTCCCTCCTCACTGGCCTGCCTCGCCGCTGGCTATCCCCGCTTCAGTCCATCCTGAATACGGCTGCCAGACTCATTCACCTTTCCAACCGCTCTGTCTCCGCCACCCCCCTCTGCCAATCCCTCCACTGGCCTCCACCCCCCTCTGCCAATCCCTCCACTGGCCTCCACTCAGTGTCCTCCACCCCTCTCTGCCAATCCCTCCACTGGCCTCCACTCCGTGTCCTCCACCCCCCTCTGCCAATCCCTCCACTGGCTTCCGATTGCGCAACGGATCAAATTCACAATCCTAACACTGACGTACAAAGCCGTCCACCATACTGCCCCGAACTACATCACTGACCTAATATCCAAGTACCGCCCAACACGCACACTCCGCTCCTCACAAGACCTCCTTCTCTCTAGTTCCCTGGTCTCCTCCTCCCATGCCCGCCTCCAGGACTTCTCCAGGGTGTCACCCATCCTCTGGAACTCCCTGCCCCAACCCATCAGATTATCACCTACTCTCCTCTCCTTTAGGCGCACCCTGAAAACCCATCTCTTCAGGGAAGCCTACCCCACCCCCTGCTAACTTGCTGACCTCCTCCACTCTTCCCACCACTCCATCCCCCACAGCTATCTCCTCCTGTGCCACCATCCCCTCCCTCCTAGATTGTAAGCTTGAAAGATCAGGGCCCTCAATCCCCTCATGTTTTGCATTGTATTGGTATTGTTCTGTCACATGTTCTGTCCCCCTCTGTAATGTACAGCGCTGAGCAAACTATTGGCGCTTTATAAATACTGTATAATAATAATAATTAAACTCCCCCGTATCCATGACCGGGCGGTGACAATATAGAAATCACACCGACAACCGGGGACAATGGTGACAAATGGCCTCCACCTTTCTCTTGTGTGTCTCTGTGGGCCACATGGAGCATGGAGGAGAGGAAGAGCAGCAAATAATTGTCTGAGGATTGGAAAACAAAATTCGTGGAAAAGCATGGACAATCTCAAGGTTACAAGTCCATCTCCAGAGATCTTCATGTTCCTGTGTCCACTGTGCGCAGCATTGTCAAGAAGCGTACAGCCCATGGCACTGTAGCTAATCTCCCTGGACGTGGACAAAAGAGAAGAATAGATCACAGATTGTAACAAAGAATCATTGACATGGTGGCTAAAGAACCTCCATCAACTTCCAGAAAAATCCAAGCTGACCTTCAGGTACAACTGTGTCAGTTTGCACTATGCATTGCCATCTGAATGAGAAGGGATGCTATGGTAGGAGACCCAGGAGGACTCCACTGCTGACACAGAAATATGGGAGGAGACCCAGGAGGACCCCACTGCTGACACACAAATATGGTAGGAGACCCAGGAGGACTCCACTGCTGACACAGAAATATGGTAGGAGACCCAGGAGGACTCCTCTGCTGACACAGAAATATGGTAGGAGACCCAGGAGGACTCCACTGCTGACACACAAATATGGTAGGAGACCCAGGAGGACCCCACTGCTGACACAGAAATATGGGAGGAGACCCAGGAGGACCCCACCGCTGACACAGAAATATGGTAGGAGACCCAGGAGGACCCCACCGCTGACACAGAAATATGGTAGGAGACCCAGGAGGACCCCACTGCTGACACAGAAATATGGTAGGAGACCCAGGAGGACTCCACCGCTGACACAGAAATATGGTAGGAGACCCAGGAGGACCCCACTGCTGACACAGAAATATGGTAGGAGACCCAGGAGGACCCCACTGCTGACACAGAAATATGGGGGGAGACCCAGGAGGACCCCACCACTGACACAGAAATATGGTAGGAGACCCAGGAGGACCCCACTGCTGACACAGAAATATGGGAGGAGACCCAGCAGGACCCCACTGCTGACACAGAAATATGGTGGGAGACCCAAAAGGACCCCACTGCTGACACAGAAATATGGTTGGAGACCCAGGAGGACCCCACTGCTGACACAGAAATATGGGAGGAGACCCAGCAGGACCCCACTGCTGACACAGAAATATGGTGGGAGACCCAAAAGGACCCCACTGCTGACACAGAAATATGGTAGGAGACCCAGGAGGACCCCACTGCTGACACAGAAATAGGGGGGAGACCCAGGAGGACCCCACCACTGACACAGAAATATGGTAGGAGACCCAGGAGGACCCCACTGCTGACACAGAAATATGGTAGGAGACCCAGGAGGACTCCACTGCTGACACAGAAATATGGTAGGAGACCCAGGAGGACCCCACCACTGACACAGAAATATGGTAGAAGACCCAGGAGGACCCCACTGCTGACACAGAAATATGCTGGGAGACCTAGGAGGACCCCACCACTGACACAGAAATATGGAAGGAGACACAGGAGGACGCCACTGCTGACACAGAAATATGGTAGGAGACCCAAGAGCACCCCGCTGCTGACACAGAATTATGGTGGAATACCCAGGAGGGCCCCACCGCTGACATAGAAATATGGTGGAAGACCCAGGAGGACCCCACCGCTGACATAGAAATATGGGAGGAGACCCAGGAGGACTCCACCACTGACACAGAAATATGGTAGAAAACCCAGGAGAACCCCACTGCTGACACAGAAATATGTGAGGAGACCCAGGAGGACCCAACCGCTGACACAGATATTTGGGAGGAGACCCAGGAGGACCCCACCGCTGACACAGAAATATGGTAGGAGACCAAGGAGAACCTCACTGCTGACACAGAAATATGGTAGGAGACCCAGGAGGACCCTACCACTGAAACAGAAATATGGTAGGAGACCCAGGAGGACCCCATCGCTGACACAGAAATATGGTAGGAGACCAAGGAGGACCCCACTGCTGACACATAAATATGGGAGGAGACCCAGGAGGACCCCACCGCTGACACAGAAACATAATGGAAGCCAGATTGGAGTTTGCCAAAACTTACCTGAGGAAGCCAAAATCCTTTTGGGAGAATGTGCTGGGGACAGACAAAACAAAATGGCAGCATTTTGGTAAAGCCCATCATTGTACTGTTTTCAGAAAAAGCAATGAGGCCTTTAAAGAAAAAAATCCAGTCCCTCCAGTCACACAGGGTGGGGGGTCACAGTCCCTCCAGTCACACATGGTGGGGGGTCACAGTCCCTCCAGTCACACATGGTGGGGGTCACTGACGGTTTGGCGCTGCTTTGCTGCTTCAGGCACTGGATGTCTTGGCATTATGAAATCTGAAGACTACCAAAGAATTCTGGGGTGCAATGTAGGGCCCGGTGTCAGAAAGTCGGGTCTCCAGTGTCAGAGGTCATGGGGCTTCCATTAGGACAATGACCCAAAGCACACGTCACAAAGCCCCCAGAGATGGTGTCAGACAAAGTGCTGGAGAGGACTGAACTGGCCAACAATGATTCCAGATCTCCATCCCATAGAGCTCCTGTGGAGAGATCTCAGACCAGCAGTTGGGGAAAGGAACCTTCCAATCTGAGGGACCCGGAGCAGTCGGGGGAAAGGAACCTTCCAATCTGAGGGACCCGGAGCAGTTGGAGGAAAAAGAGCGATCCAAAATTCCAGGAGAGAGGTGGAGGAAACCCATTGATGGTTCCAGGAAGACATAGATTTCAGGTATTTTCTCCAAGGGGTGTGCTACCAAATATTACATGGAGGGTGCCAATAATTCTGTCCAGTCCATTTTTGGGGTTCTGGTGGAATGTGTCAGATTTGGCTTTTTGTTTCTCCACTTTTTGTGCCACCGATACAAACCAAAGAAATAAACATGAGAGTGCCGAAACATTTGTCATTGCAGCAATGTTCTGGGTGAAGTTCAGGGGGGGAAGCAATATTTTTGGCCATGACTGTAAGTTCCTGTTCACACGGGTGCATGCAACTTACGTGAAACAGGCAAAAAAACACACGCTTGTCACGCTTACAAAGCCATTCACTGTTAATGGCACACTAAATGAGGCAAAAAAAAACCATGCAAGAATATGTGGTACTGAAAGTGCATGAATGATTGGAGCTCAAAAAGGTGCATGAGCTTCTTTGCCATGTTTTTTGCTCGTAGGGTAGGCCACTGAAATGAAGATATCAGCCACACAGGGAGTGCATTGTTTTTTTAGTCAGTTGGTGGATTCAGAAACTTGCATTGGGAGAAGCAGCAGTTAAGCAAAAGCACTGTGTAGCGGTAGGTCAGTAGATCAGTGGTCAGTAGTATTTAACACACAGTGCAGGGGTCAGGAGTAAGTAACGCAGAGTTCAGGGGTCAGGAGTAAGTAACGCAGAGTTCAGGGGTCAGGAGTAAGTAACACAGAGTTCAGGGGTCAGGAGTAACGCAGAGTTCAGGGGTCAGGAGTAAGTAACACAGAGTTCAGGGGTCAGGAGTAAGTAACGCAGAGTTCAGGGGTCAGGAGTAAGTAACACAGAGTTCAGGGGTCAGGAGTAACGCAGGGTTCAGGGGTCAGGAGTAAGTAACACAGAGTTCAGGGGTCAGGAGTAAGTAACGCAGAGTTCAGGGGTCAGGAGTAAGTAACACACAGTGCAGGGGTCAGGAGTATTTAACACACAGTGCAGGGGTCAGTAGTATTTAACACACAGTGCAGGGGTCAGGAGTAAGTAACACAGAGTTCAGGGGTCAGGAGTAAGTAACACCGAGTTCAGGGGTCAGGAGTAAGTAACGCAGAGTTCAGGGGTCAGGAGTAAGTAACGCAGAGTTCAGGGGTCAGGAGTAACGCAGAGTTCAGGGGTCAGGAGTAAGTAACACAGAGTTCAGGGGTCAGGAGTAAGTTGCCCAGTGTTTATGTCAGGGCAGGAGCAGTGGAATGGACAGGCAGGCCTAATGGTAAGGTCACGCAGCGACTGACGACAGCCGCTACTCACAGACCAGAGTCCCTCAGGGCGCGGAGTCTAAGCCCCAAGCTGCCCTTCACCAGGGCCCCTGATGGTTGGGATAGACTTGACGCAGCCTGAGACCAGGTCGCGGCCCCCGAGTAACCCCAGCTGCGGTAACGACTGCCGCCAATGGCGTACAGCTGGTAGGAGCCAGATGGAAAACGTATAGCGTGGTCGGACAGGCCGGGTCGACAACAGCGGAGCAGACAGTACAAGACGGTAGACAAGAATCCTCAGGTCACGGGCCGGGTTCAGCAACGGGAGGTCAGGTGATGGGATAAAGCAGAGAATAGTCTTGTCCAAGCCGAGTCGGTTACCAGGAGAGCAACGAGAACAGAACCAGAGCTTGCTGCAAGGGAACATACAGGACACGAATGCAGAGAGCAACTGCAGACAGCAGGCTTAAATGTGATCAGCCACACCCTTCTGGGGGAGGAGCCGCAGAGGCCTGAAAGCATAAAGGCTCCCACCATGCTTTGCAGGAACTTAAGATGGATGCCAGCACATGGAAATGCACAATCTCTGAGGAAAGGTATGACCTTGACAGTTTAGGGGTAAGTAGTACATAACATGGAGTGTATGGGTCAGTAGTAAGTAATGAAAAGTTCAGAGAGAGGTAGCAAGCAACACAGAGTACAGGGGTCAGTAGTAAGTAATGCAGAGTGCAGGGATCAGTAGTAAGCAATGCAGAGTACATGGGTCAGTAGTAAGTAGTGCAGAGTACAGGGGTCAGTAGTAAGTAGTGCAGAGTACAGGGGTCAGTAGTATGTAATGCAGAGTACAGGGGTCAGTAGTAAGTAGTGCAGAGTACAGGGGTCAGTAGTATGTAATGCAGAGTACAGGGGTCAGTAGTAAGTAGTGCAGAGTACAGGGGTCAGTGGTATGTAATGCAGAGTACAGGGGTCAGTAGTATGTAATGCAGAGTACAGGGATCAGTAGTAAGTAGTGCAGAGTACAGGGGTCAGTAGTATGTAATGCAGAGTACAGGGGTCAGTAGTAAGTAGTGCAGAGTACAGGGGTCAGTGGTATGTAATGCAGAGTGCAGGGATCAGTAGTAAGTAGTGCAGAGTACAGGGATCAGTAGTAAGTAGTGCAGAGTACAGGGGTCAGTAGTAAGTAATGCAGAGTACAGGGGTCAGTAGTAAGTAATGCAGAGTACAGGGATCAGTAGTAAGTAGTGCAGAGTGCAGGGATCAGTAGTAAGTAGTGCAGAATACAGGGGTCAGTAGTAAGTAGTGCAGAGTGCAGGGATCAGTAGTAAGTAATGCAGAGTACAGGGATCAGTAGTATGTAATGCAGAGTACAGGGATCAGTAGTAAGTAATGCAGAGTACAGGGATCAGTAGTATGTAATGCAGAGTACAGGGGTCAGTAGTAAGTAATGCAGAGTACAGGGATCAGTAGTATGTAATGCAGAGTACAGGGATCAGTAGTATGTAATGCAGAGTACAGGGATCAGTAGTATGTAATGCAGAGTGCAGGGATCAGGAGTATGTAATGCAGAGTACAGGGGTCAGTAGTAAGTAGTGCAGAGTGCAGGGATCAGTAGTAAGTAGTGTAGAGTACAGGGGTCAGTAGTAAGTAGTGCAGAGTACAGGGGTCAGTAGTAAGCAATGCAGAATACAGGGATCAGTAGTAAGTAGTGCAGAGTACAGGGATCAGTAGTATGTAATGCAGAGTACAGGGATCAGTAGTATGTAGTGCAGAGTGCAGGGATCAGTAGTAAGTAGTGTAGAGTACAGGGGTCAGTAGTAAGTAGTGCAGAGTACAGGGGTCAGTAGTAAGCAATGCAGAATACAGGGGTCAGTAGTAAGTAATGCAGAGTACAGGGGTCAGTAGTAAGCAATGCAGAGTACAGGGGTCAGTAGTAAGTAATGCAGTGTGCAGGGGTCAGTAGTAAGTAGTGCAGAGTACAGGGGTCAGTAGTAAGTAATGCAGTGTGCAGGGGTCAGTAGTAAGTAATGCAGAGTACAGGGGTCAGTAGTAAGTAATGCAGAGTAAAGGGGTCAGTAGTAAGTAATGCAGAGTACAGGGGTCAGTAGTAAGCAATGCAGAGTACAGGGGTCAGTAGTAAGCAATGCAGAGTACAGGGGTCAGTAGCAAGCAACAAAGAGTTGAGGAGTCAGGAGTACATAATACAAAGTGCAGAGGTCAGGAATAAGCAACGCAGAGTTCAGAGGTCAGTAATAAATAATAGAGAGTGCAGGGCTCATAAGTATGCAAAGGTCAGGAGTAATTAATGCAGGGTTCAGGAACAAGTTATCCTGCGTTTAGAGGTCAGTAGTACATAACGCACAGTGCAGGGGTCAGGAGTAAGTAACGTAGTTCTTAGGGGGCAGTAATGGGTAATGCAGAGTTCAGAGGTCATATGTAATCAAAGTTCAGGGGTCAGAAGTAATTAACGTAGAGTTCAGGGGTCAGAAGAAAGTAACCCAGAGTTTAAAGGTCAGTGGTACATAACGCAGAGTGCGGGGGTCAGGAGTAAATACCACAGAGTTCAGGGGTCAGGGCTAGGTTACCCAGAGTTTAGAGGTCAGTAGTACATAATACAGAGTGCGGGGGTCAGGAGTATATACCACAGAGTTCAGGGGTCAGGGCTAAGTTACCCAGAGTTTAGAGGTCAGCAGTACATAATGCAGAGTGCGGGGGTCAGTAGTATGTAATGCAGAGTTCAGAGATCGGTAGTAAACAACACAGAGTTGAGGGTCAGGATATAAATTACACAAAGTTTAGAGGTCAGCAGTACATAACGTAGGGTACATAGGCAAGAGTAAAGTAACACACACTGCAGTGGTCAGGAGTAACTAAAACACATTTCCACCCACATGCAAAAAACATCCTCTTCCAGTTCAAACATCTACCGCTCTCGCCCCTTCCTTCTGTAAAATGTACTTTCCAGATCTCAGGCGGAACAGCCAGGGGAGGGAAAGTCTTCCCAGGTCTCCCCTTGGCTATGCCATATAGCTGAGAAGGAGCCTAGGATTTCCCTCAGCTCTGCATTCGTATTGCTGCCCTGACCTGAGGTCTAGGCGGTGGCACGTTGGGGTCAGGAGCTGGCAGCACAGCAGGATCAGTTGTGATCTACCCATCACCTACCCAAGATGGATGTGTAGATCACGATTAAGAGGATGGTTGTAAGGGACCGCCTGGCGGTACCACTAGCACTCCACTGAATAGGCGTCCCCAGCGCACGGAATCTAAGTCCCAGGGTGCTTGTTCACCAGGGCCCCTGATGGTGGGGATGGACTTGGAGCCCCCCGAGACCAGGTCGTGGCTACTGGGTGCGTCCGGCAGTGGTAGTGGTATGCGCCAAGGGCTCCCACGGGGAAGAGTCTGATGTGAGGAGGTCAGAAGACCCCACTGCAAGGGATGGATGGATGGATGAGCAAGGTCAGACGGGCCGGGTCGGTAACAGAGAGGACGGCAAGGTACAAGGCAGCGGGCATAGAATGGTCGGGTCACACGCCAGGTCAGCAACAGCAGGTCAAATCCAATCAGGGGCATTCAGGAGAGAGGTCAGGCAAAGCAAGGGTCAGGATAGGAGAAAACAGCAGGGTCAGGTACAATCCGGGTCACAACTTACAAGGTACAGGTTCACAGGTTCACAGGATGCAGGGAAGACCAGAAGGCACTGAATGACAGCTCAGGGCCATTTAAATATCCCGCCCTGCGCTGCCAGTGGTGCCCAGCGGGCGGCCGCGGCTTCTACTGCGCATGCGCGAACTCGAACGCCGCGGCCGGCCCGGACCTAGTGCCCGTGTCGATGCACAGGGCGGTGCACTGCGCCTGCCCCGGGACCATCGCGGCGGGGATCGGGGAGATCCCTGACAATGGTGATACACTTTAAGGCCAGGGTCTAAGGGTTCAAGAGGGTTCCCCAGGAACATAGGGATTCAGTTGAATACTGACACAGGTAGCTAGGCACTTTTCAGGCCGCGTCACGTTTACTTGAAGATGGTGATTCAATGATTTGTACTGTATGAAGATTAACAAAACCTCAAAACAAACTAAACATCTGCTAAACCTCAGCACTCATTGACTCTCCATTTCATCTCGTTGGCCGTATCCCACTATCCAGCCAGAAAAAGATTTGTCTCTGTCCTGGAACGACGGTTGTTTTTTTGACCAGGCTAATTCATTTTACACAATTTGGCAACAGGCATTAGTGCATCTATGATTACACATCCACCAGACCCCTTTCCGCAAGACTCTTACTCTTGTATGAAACATTGCTTAGCTGGGGCGGGGGGATAATTACACCAATATCCTTCCCCTGGTGATGAAGACCGCCTAGGTTCTCACCACTTTGAGGATCTCGTTACAAACAACCCCACATTATTAACGCAGTACAAGGATGTTATACATTCGAGCTCCTTTATTCCTGACTGTGCTGTCTTCCTGGAAAATGTGATTGAGTGGGCTAGAAGGTTGGCCTAATGGAACTCAAAAAGCCAGACAGCCATCCCCACCAGTTTCCCGTATGTTGGGAACCATGGCAAATTTGTTATTCCAGGGTTCTTAACTTAATCCATATTTCTTTGACCTAATTGTTCTTCTGTGTTGTACAGTAATTCTTACACAATGTCTGTAGCTCGTGAATGGCAAAAAGTACAGTAAAGCTCTTTGCATTATTAAGTTTCCTGAAGGGCATGTCCACAAAAAAAGCTGTCTCAAAATATGGGCAAAAGTATGCTAAACCGAGTTCGGGTTTCTAGTGAAGGGTACTGTGAAAACTACATCATACAAAGACTTTTCAGACAAATGTGCACTTCCAGCCTTGTGGTTTCGGGAAGATCCCGTTCTGTTCCAGCAGGACTGTGTCCCTGTGTACTCCAGGAATGCCAGGTGGACACCTAACCATCACACCTATCTACATGGCCTAAGGTTTGTTGAGTCCCTTCAAATGAGTTCAAGTGCACCCTACTGACCACCTGTGTAATGAATTGGAATGCTGGTTGCAAGCTAGGATTTCTCCGCCAACATTAGTATCTGACCCCACGAAGGCTGTTCTGGCTGAACGAACACAAATGAGTTGGAACCCCTTCAAATGAGTTCAAGTGTTTCCAGAGAAATGTCCTGGTAATACTCCATCACACAAAGACATTGTAGACAATCGTGCTCTTCCAACCATTTGTTAGCAGTCTGGTGAAGACCCTATTCTGTTCCAGCATGACTGTGTCCTTGTGTACTCCAGGAACACCATGTGGACACCTAACCATCACTCCTATCTACATGGCCTAAGGTTTGTTGAGTCCCTTCAAATAAGTTCAAGTGCACTTTACTGACCACCTGTGTAATGAATTGGAATGCTGGTTACAAGCTAGGATTTCTCCGCCAACATTAGTATCTGACCCCACGAAGGCTGTTCAGGCTGAAAGAACACAAATGAGTTGGAACCCCTTCAAATGAGTTCAAGTGTTTCCAGAGAAATGTCCTGGTAATACTCCATCACACAAAGACATTGTAGACAATCGTGCTCTTCCAACCATTTGTTAGCAGTCTGGTGAAGACCCTATTCTGTTCCAACATGACTGTGTCCTTGTGTACTCCAGGAATGCCAGGTGGACACCTAACCATCACACCTACCTATGTGGCTAAAGGTTTGTGGACCCCCTTCAAAGGAGCTTAAGTGTACCCAACCCTGCAGGCCAGGATTTCTCCGCCAACATCAGTACCTGACCCTACGAAGGCTGTTTTAGCTGAACGAACACAAGTTCCCACTGATACACTCCAAAGTCTTGTGGAAAGTCTTCCCAGAAGCGTTGCTACTGTTGAAATAACAAAGTGTGTGCGTGTGGGGGGGGAGGGGGGACGGACAAGTCCATGGCTTTGGAATACGATGTTGGACAAGCTCATATTTGGTAGCTGTAAAGGTCAGGTGTCCACAAATCTATAGAATGGAAGGTTAGAACTTTTGACAAAATTTTTTTTATTGCTATCTGTGTTCCCGCTGGATAGATTCTCCTTATCTAGGTAGATTCTCCCTATGTGTAGGTGACCATTTTCACCAGAACAGAAGGTGATAGAAAACCAATTGTTATCATCCGAACAGGAATCCTTCTAATGGGGATACCTGTCTAAGAGCAGAACTTCCTCCGCTTTGAACAGACTTCCTCTTACTTTGGCTAGGTTCACAAGAGACCGTGCTACCTAAAGTGCAAAATACAGCCTGAGGAGGCTGTTCACATGCCACGACCACAATGCTTTCCATCACTGCCGTGGCAAATTCAACTTGGCCTGCTGACTGGAATGGCCAAGTTTGACAGTTGGTGCTGCCTTTCAACTCTGCATGCCAAGTTGAATTTGCCGCGGCAGAGATGGAAAGCATTGTGACCATGGCATGTGAACAGCCTCCTCAGGTTGTATTTTGCACTTTAGGTGGGCAGTTGGAGGAGGAACAACCGTGACTCATCTGCCTGTTTTTACTGCCCTTTGGCTGCCTGTGTGAAAGAGGCCTTTCTGTAGGAGAGGAAGTGAATGGAATTCTCTTCTATGGGATACAGACAAGAAAAATAGAGTACCAGAGGCTCTATTGGTGGGATCTTTGTGCAAAGGTGGGTGGCAACAGTGGACATGGTCACCAAAAGGCCCAAATGACAGAAACATGTTGGTCACCCAGTCAACTATTGATGGATGGATGGATGGATGGATGGATGGATGGATGGATGGATAGATGGATGGATAGATGGATGGATAGATGGATAGATAGATAATAGATAGATAGATAGATAATAGATAGATAGATAGATAGATAGATAATAGATAGATAGATAATAGATAGATAGATAGATAGATAGATAGATAGATAGATAGATAGATAGATAGATAATAGATAGATAGATAGATAGATGATAGATAGATAGATAGATAGATAGATAGATAGATAGATAGATAGATAATAGATAGATAATAGATAATAGATAGATAGATAGATGATAGATAGATAGATAGATAGATAGATAGATAGATAGATAGATAGATAGATAGATAATAGATAGATAGATAGATAGATAGATAATAGATAGATAATAGATAGATATGAAGAGTAGACTTTGCAATACGCTGAACTCTCATGGTTCACAATATACAACTTTGGTAAAACCACAGACACCCCTTTCACTTCTACTAATGGTACAGAAAACAAGTCCATGCCCCAGATGACGTCAGTTGTGACGAAACGCGTAGGAGGGAGACTAGTGTGACGTCATCATGTTTTATCAGAAGTGAGGTTATATTGCAATGCATACTGGAGGTGGATGATTGTAGCATGTTTGTGAGCTCATTTTAATCCTTTATTAAAGTGATTTATGTGGATTTCACACTATGTGGAGCTTGTGACTCTCCTTTTTGGGTACTTACCTACGCATACCGATCTGGGAGCTGATGCATACTGTGGTGCCTCTCTTTGGGGAATGAGATCGTAATTTAAGGAGGAGATTGCCTGCAGACTGACAGAATCGCAGAGCATGGAATCTGTATGAGCGTGAGCTGACTCTTTATGATCTTAGAGTCAAACGTTTTTTGGTAAGCTGATTTGAGTCTCCATGTGGTGGTGGTGGAGCACTTTGCAAGAGGTGTCATTGGAAGGCTGATATTCCTTCCTTGGTACCATCATACCTGAACATTTTTTGGGGACATTTTATCAGTTTGGGATTTTGACACTTGGCTTACCATTTTTGTTGTATTTATTTTATCTGTTTATAGGTTTTTTTGGTTATTTTTAATTGCAGTGCAGCACATGACTAATGCACCATAGATAGGCTTGTCCACTCCTACTTCCACCATTACCTATCCATACCACTCCCCACTCCCTTAACCAAATAAACTTTACAAAAAACATGACACCATTTGGAGTAAATGGCCAACATGGCCTTTTATTAACAACTTCACATTTAACACACATCAACCGTTCCTTAACGGAAACCAAAGAATTGTTGTTGGTCTTCGAAGGCACCCCAAAACGATCCGAAATGCACCTGCGGACAACCATATACACTAGGCCTCCAGCCGCAACCAACCAGCTCGGAGACAACCATACCGTCCGCAGTGCAGCACCACCACCTTCCAGTTAAACCTTGGTTAACTGGGAATGTCCCCGGGCCCCCCATACCACGGATGGGGTCCCACACCATTGTTGTTTACCTTCCAAATAAGAACCGCCTCCAAAGACCAACAACCGCCACCAACCATTCCTTATAACAGAAACCCACAGAATAGTTGTTGGTCTTCGAATGCACCCCAAAACAATCCGAAATGCACCTGCGGACAACCATATTACACAAAGGCCTCCAGCCGCAACCAACCAGCTCGGAGACAACCATACCGTCTGCAGTGCAGCACCACCACCTGCCAGTTAAACCTTGGTTAACTGGGAATGTCCCCGGGCACACCATACCACCGATGGTTCCCACACCATTGTTGTTTACCTTCCAAATAAGAACCGCCTCCAAAGACCAACAACCGCCCATGAACCAACATAATCCCCCCCTCTAGCTGGAGGGACCCAAAACTCACCCAAACAGGGAGGGCGGGAGGGAAGCTCACACTCTTGCCGTCCAGCTAACTGACGCCCCCTCACAGAACCTCCCACCCTAAGGTGCAGCAAAACCCCACCTACACCAACCTCTACCAATCAGCTACCCCCCACTAACAATAACAAATCCCCCTGGAGCTACCTTAACCCTTTCTGCTCTTCCTTCCCCCACTCTGGGCCTAGTCATGTATGCCCTGCGCTATTTCTTCTTTATTTCGCTACGGGCATTTCTTTACAAACCAGAAGCATGGCTATACCATCAGGACTAACCCCTCCCATTCCTCGCCTTCCCTAGAAGTCAGATAAACATGGAGGGGGTCCCAGCACCTGGCTCTAAATGGATCACTAAGTCCCAGAGAATCCATGTGCTGCTGCACAGTCAATAGAAATGTTCTGCCCTCCCCCGGTGGATGGAAATACCCCAAATTCCCAGGTGGACAGAAACAGAACCAGAAATGATGGAAGGGAGATCTCTCTGTTGGAGTTTCCAAGACATCTAAGAAGCCAAGAGCTGACTCAGCCCACCAGGTTTCACTTAGAACTAAAATAACACTTTTGGGTGGACTGACCCTTTAACCCCACCATACTTTCAGCTCCAGTAACCGCCTAGCGGGTTTTCAAGGCCTCAAGCTGGTTGAAGCAACCTGTTTAGTCGTCCCTTTGCTCACGGAGCAACGCAATGCCAAAAGCTCATTCGGAACCATCCAAAAAAACGAAATCAAAGCCGTCCAGCCCGGGTTTCTGTCACGCCGTCACCTGGTGGCTCTTATTTTCTTCAGCATCAATTCGGGATAAGGTAATGGCAACAATCGAAAACATCTTAGGAGGAGAAAGGAGACTGCAGCTGTGTAAGCCGAGCACAAGCCATAAATCAGGATGTCAAATCTAAAACACATGCCTTGTGCAAGTTCCCCATGTGTTCTATAATGTGATTACAGGCTGGTTATTATTATGATTTAAAACAAAGTCTTTCATGCAAGGAACAAACTTCGGAATGCGAGCGTCCTGGGGAAGGGAGCCCATATGAACTGCACACACGTCGTCCTTCAACTTCATAGAGATGGACCTCAAGTCAGGTGTGAGAAAGTCCACCGAGAGACCCTGTGCCACCGGGGGATAGGTGCAGCCACTACATCAGGGACCTATTAGCCAATGTTGCTTTGCATCGCCTGACAAGCAGAAATTTCTTCTTTTTTTTTTTAAACTTTTTGCCTTCAAGAATCTCCAAGAAGCCAAAAAAAAAAAAAAAAAAGATTACAGAAGTAATTTTTTTCCCCCAGTCTATCGCATAAACAAATAGCCCAGCTGTTCCTGCTAGGATTCCAGTTCTAAACTTGGACTTTGTAGAATAAACTCTGTTGTAATGGTATTTAAAGTGTCACAGGCAATAAGCATCTCCGACCGGTCAATAAACTGTAGGCGAGTTACACGTTCTCCCCCCCCCCCCCAAAAAAAAAAAAACTTGTTAAAGACAGCTGCGCTTTGCTCGCAGTTGAAGTCACCAGGCAGATGTCCAGGTGTATTTTCAGACCAACAAGCGGGGACATTGGGGTTTATCAAAACGTTAAGGTTTGGCAGCCGTTCAGCGTTGTTCATGGAAAAAAAAAAAAAAAAAATGAGGCCCGCTTAGAACTTCTGGAAGAGAAAAGTAAAAAAAATAGTTCCGATCGCACAATTGCAATCAGAAGTACCATTAATAAAAGTCTGTGGTCCACCCCGCCAACTGGAAACATGTGTTGGTCAGGAGTGAGAGGCAGCGGTTGGACGAAGGCTGCGGTTTATTTTTAGTACAAAGGGTTTTCGGAGATCTGGGGGGGGGGGGGGGTTAATGCATGTTCTACACAAAAATATTTACGTGGGATGCTCTTGATAGTGCCGGTATCTCGGAGACCCTATTTACACTACGCCTTGTGAAATATACAAACTTCGTGTGATCCTGCACAGCCCATGGCAAACATGTCTCATCTGACAGAGCAGAAGCTCTTTATAAATGGAAAATGCCTTCTCCTCCACTTCAAAGGTGACAGCCGAAGATCATGAACAGTAGACCTGCCAAAACCAAAGAATGGTGATAGAGGTCCGCTGCCTGGTCTGTATTGGTGAGTAGAAGTAAAGGCGTATTTTACAGTATCTCAGCGCTGAGATGGGCTACCTCGCTGACCCAGAATGTCCATGCACTAGAACCGGGGCTGTGCAGGCCGGTGTAGTTTGGCCTCCTTGCACAGGTGGCGCTGTAGGCGGCTGCCGTGCAGAGAGAGCGGAGGCTATGAATAAGGTTTTTTAACCGAAATGCGTGAGCTGCTGTAACTTGCACGCTGTACCGTTTACAGGGGCGTATTTACCACAAGGCAGTTGCCTAGGGCGGCATTTTTTAGGGGGGCACCACCGCCCTCCTCCGGAAGAAGGGACACATGCGGCACAGGGACCAGGTGGGATCTGAGAGAGGCTGCTGATTGCTGGTGTATGCAGAGCCTGACTCTTGTTCCCAGGGATGTCCGGAGCTGTGAAGGTGAGGGAGGGGGTTGTATGTTAGTGGAAGGCTCTGTCGGGTGGGGGGGCACGGGTGTTGTTGGTCAATGTCAGGCTCTCTCCACTGGAGAGGTAAGTGGGGGTGTTGTTGGTCAATGTCAGGCTCTCTCCACTGGAGAGGTAAGTGGGGGTGTTGTTGGTCATTGTCAGGCTCTCTCCACTGGAGAGTTAAGTGGGGGTGTTGTTGGTCAATGTCAGGCTCTCTCCACTGGAGAGGTAAGTGGGGGTGTTGTTGGTCAATGTCAGGCTCTCTCCACTGAAGAGGTAAGTGGGGGTGTTGTTGGTCAGTGTCCGGCTCTCTCCACTGGAGAGGTAAGTGGGGGTGTTGTTGGTCAATGACAGGCTCTCTCCACTGGAGAGGTAAGTGGGGGTGTTGTTGGTCAATGTCAGGCTCTCTCCACTGGAGAGGTAAGTGGGGGTGTTGTTGGTCAGTGTCTGGCTCTCTCCACTGGAGGGGTAAGTGGGGGTGTTGTTGGTCAATGTCAGGCTCTCTCCACTGGAGAGGTAAGTGGGGGTGTTGTTGGTCAATGTCAGGCTCTCTCCACTGGAGAGGTAAGTGGGGGTGTTGTTGGTCAATGTCAGGCTCTCTCCACTGGAGAGGTAAGTGGGGGTGTTGTTGGTCAATGTCAGGCTCTCTCCACTGGAGAGGTAAGTGGGGGTGTTGTTGGTCAGTGTCCGGCTCTCTCCACTGGAGGGGTAAGTGGGGGTGTTGTTGGTCAATGTCAGGCTCTCTCCACTGGAGGGGTAAGTGGGGGTGTTGTTGGTCAATGTCAGGCTCTCTCTACCCGGGGGGGGGGCTCCAATTGTTTTGTTGCATACGGCAGCACAAAACCAAATTACACCACTGACCATTTATGAATAAAGTTCTTTTATCAGGAGAATGAATTGCCGGCTCTTCGCCTTATACTCTTCCTGTATAAAGTGCCAGGAAGACACTGTGAGCTTTGGAGCCCCATTGGTCTACCTCCAGGGGAAAGTATCATAGTCTACCTCCAGGGGAAAGTATCCTAGATGTACATTTTCATTTAAAGGGGAACTTATGTTCTTCTTAAGCCTCCATAGGTGTCATCAGGGGAGCAGATGTCCAAGTGGATGCCCTCCGCAGCCATCTTTAGGATGGGCAGTGCCGTTGGATGCTGTCGGGTGCCAACTGTGTGCACGGAAATCTTCTGTACGGTTCATTCCAAGTGATTCGGCCTGTATGCAAACTCCGTTATACTTCCTCTATACCCTCACATTATTATACCGTGCTGCAACAACTGGTCTTCTTGTGAGTTCTCTTACCCTGCGAGCATCGAGCCCCGAGCCCCGTCCACAGCTGCAGTGCCCCAGGCCAGCCTGTTTCAAACAGGGTGCCCAGGCACCCTGAGGTGCCTTCAGATTTTTTCAGGGGTGCCTTGGCAAAATACCTACAAATTAGCCAAAACTTGTATACAAGCCAGCGGGTGGATCAAGCCTACCTTTTAGTTACACAAAGCCACAGGTTTTCACTGTGCACCATTGCAGCCCTCTAGCCACAGGCAACCTAACAACCAATGATGTCATGAGTTGAGAAGGAGGACGTTGGGCACAGCATCCTTGTTTGCCCCTCCTGTGCTCCTTTCCATCAGCGTTGGGGTCACATTAGCTGAGTGAGAGATAGAAACATTGGAAGAATAATAGTCAGTAGATATCTAGGGTAAGGATTTCCAAACTACGGCTCATGGGTCACATCCTGCCCACACAGCTCGGGTCAGTGGTATATCCTCAATGTGCACAGATTGAATATTCAGGTCATGTGAGGGCTGCCTATGGTCACTGCTACCCTTGGGGTTAGGGCTAGAACAAACTGGCTGCCCTATAGCTGTTGTGAAACTACAAGTCCCATCATGCCTCTGCCTTTGGGAGTCATGCTTGCAGCAGTCAATCTTGCAATGCCTCATGGGACTTGTAGTTTTGCAACAGCTGGAGGGAAACCAGTTTGACACCCGTGGGTTAGAAGGTCTCCCCAAACGTTTTTCTCTTTCCCTGGCCCACAGTGCCATAAAACATCTCAGTGATTGGCCAGGGAGAAATACATTTTCACAAGCTAGAACGTTGTATCTTCTCACTTGATCTGCTGGAGAACACTCTCCAGTAACAGGCAAAATGATTCTGGGTTTAGGAGAAAACCCAAACCAGAAAACAATTACCATCAGAGCTCAGGCAGGCTACAGCCTAGCTGCAAACACTATATCTGAACTAGGAAGACTCCCGCTTGAGGCAGAAAAGGCAAACAATATGGCTAGTAGGAGCTATGGGGTTGGAGGGAGCTGTCAATTTTAGGGATGGAGTAGGGCTTTAAATCCCTTCATTGTTAGTACTCCTGTGTTTTAGGAATACCTGTTGCTCAGCCTATGAATCTGCAAATATTCAAAATCCTGCCTAGTTGGGTTTCTTTGTGTCTTTAAATCAGAAAGAGAGGGATGTTGTACAGAACTATGTGACAAGAGACTGCAGTCCCACCAAAAGCATATGTGAAACACTTGAGAAACTGGCTGCAATCATTTTATATGTAGCACCCTCCTAGTTAGCTAGGCAGAGCTAGATTTCAATTGTTAGCAGGAAGGGCTGAGTAGCAATCTGGGTTTGATAGCTATCAGGAGTCAAATTGTGGTCAGAGCTGACAGGCTCTGCAGACCAGCCCTCTGGAATTTCACCCTGCTCTAGAACTTTGAAGAAAGGTCTTGAAGCAGTGGGTGGACCTTAGGAGTGGCTAGTCTGTACATTTAGAGGATCCTTGTCAATCTCCAACAGGAGGCTTGGCAAGGGGCCAGGATAACCTTTAAGAGTACCTGAGCCTGTTCAGCAGAAGGAGGAGGAGAAGGCAAAGGAGAGAGTTTGGGTGGAAGTTGGAGATGGAGTGAGGCTGGAGAGAGGAGCCTGGGAGGGGGGCTGGATCGAGAGGAGCTCATCTAGAGGCAGTGGAGCTTGGAAGGAGGAAAGTTCAGACCTTCACCAGCCCCCAGAGCGAAGACCACCTGTGTAGCAGGGAAGGAACAGCCCAGCTAGAAGGCCTGGTAGCCCTCAACTCACTGGCAGCACAGGAGAAGGACTGAGTGAGTAGACCTGCACACCCTGGGCCAGAAAGGGGAAGAAGGCACTCTAGTGGGAAGCTGCATTAGCTTGCCATCCAGGACTGTTTCACTATTCATGTGGCAGACACTGCATCCCCTGCTCAGGGATCCACCCAAAACAGCTGGATAAGGAGAAGGAGATAAGGAGAATCTAGGGTCTGGGGTGGTACTTCAAGAGATGCTGGCTAGCGCTCTGGAAGAAACTGTTTGCTGTAACCATGTGTACATAGTTTGGGAAGTTTTCCTTGGTTTCTCAGTTCCATTGGGCATTCTGTACACCCCTTACCTTGTCCAAGTTGAAATCCCCCTAGAGAAATCCAAAAAACAAGCTCAAGAACTGGTTAGTGACTCCTGAATGCAAGTTGGTGTGCAAATATGTGTTACCTGGCTGTGCAGGACTAGAGGGGGACCCAAATCTTCAGCAACTCCTAAGGGGGTAGTGCTATATATACAACTCAATTCAAATAAAAATAAATAGATGAACGTTTTTCAAGCTGGAAACATAGTGGCTGTGGATACAGGACAATACGGACAGTTACTGATTTCACCATAAATGCACCCTTCTGTAGAGGACATCTGTCATTAAAGGAATATTAAAACTAACATAATTGCTGACCCTCTTCTGAAATTGATAGATGCATGGCCATTCCATTGACCATTCGCCTTAAATAAATTCCGAGTCAATGCCCTCCAACAAGTATGCAGCCATTGAATTCAGAGCCTCTGATCTGTATACATCTTCCAGATCAGTCATTCAGTCATTGAGAAATTTTGGTAGGGAATAAACCTCAGCCTTAGCAAAGATAGACTGTGTTAAATGGCCAAAGGTATGTGGACCTCCCTAAAAATGATGGAGTGAAAGTTTCTTCAGTGAAGGGAACTGTTAATACTCCATCATACAAAGACATTGAAGACAATTGTCATTTTCCAGCCTAGTGGGAACAGTTTGGTGAAGACCTTTTTCTGTTCCAGCATGGCTGTGTATAAAGCCAGTTCCATAAAGACATGGATGACCAGTTTGGTGTGGAGTAACTCCAGTGTCTTGTACAGAGCCCTGACCTCAACACTACTGAACACCTTTGGGATGAATTGCAAAGCCAATTGTGAGCAGATGACCATCAGATTGACCATCTGCCTTAAATAAATTAGGAGTTATGCCCTTCAACAGGTATGCAGCCATTGAATTCAGAGCCTTTGATCTATGTACATCTTCCAGATCAGCCATTCAGTAATTGAGAGATTTCACAAGGGAGTGAACCTCAGTCTTAGCAATGGTAGACTGTGTTATATGGTCAAAAGTATGCGGACCTCCCTACAAATGATGGAGTAAAGGTGTCTCCAATGAAGGGAACTGTTAATACCCCATCATACAAAAACATTTTAGACAATTGTGCTCTTCCAACCTCATGGTAACAGTTTGGTGAAGACCTTTTTCTGTTCCTGTGTACAAAGCCAGCTCTATAAAGACACGGTTTGACCAGTTTAGTGTGGAGGAACTCAAGCGGCCTGCAGAGAACCCTGACCCCAACACTACTGAACACCTTTGGGGTGAATTGCAATGCCAATTGTGACCCAGGTCTTCTCATCCAAAATTGGTATCTGACCTCAAAAATGCTCCTTTGGATGAGTAGGCCCAAATTCCAATAATGAAACCGCAAAATCTAGTGGAACATCTTCCTAGAAGAGTGAAGGCTGTTAAAGTCATGGGTAGCAAGCTCAAATAAGTTCAGTAGTCATATGTCCACATGTAGCACTCTCCTGGTAAGGTTAACACAGTTCCTACAATCCAGTTTTCAATGATGGCAGATCTGACACCTAAGGACAATTATCCAGGTCACCAATTCCACTTCCATTCCCACTAATCATTTCCCTAGACCATGTCGGGAAACACTCATTCATATACTTACAAGAGGCCTCTCTATTTCCAGTGGTTGCAGACCTAATCCACTGGGGGGTCCTGCTGAACACCAAAAGCCCATGAGACATGGTAGCCCAGGATGCAGGGTGCATGCACTTGGGGGAACCTTCCCTACCACAGCCAAATAGGTGGAGTAGGACACTAGGACACCATGTGCTCATGACCAGAACTGGTTTTAATGTCTATACTTCCCCAGGTATTAGCTGCACCACTATCTTCTCAGAAACAATAGGAATCCAGTCTAGTACTCATAGCAGAAACATGAACCTTTCTCTTGCATCTGCAAGTAGAGTCTCATCAAGCTGAACTTTGCTTCCTCAAGCTGACAGTTCCCACCGAACACATCACAGAGACACAGTTTGCTTCTTTATGTGGTTTTACACTTTAGGTGAACAGTCATCTGCATATATAGATTTCTTCCAAAAATATGATCAAGAGCTCAATTAACCGTATACTGTAGCTTGAACATTGCTCATTCCAGAGTTGGGTGTTACTGGGGCAGTACTCACCAAAATAACTTGCATTATTTTCAAACAAATGTCTCCATCCCAACTTTTTCCCCCTCTAGGGGACCAGCGGTGGTTCCACATTTCCCCCAAAGCGAGTTTACACTCTCCCTGTCCTATACAGTCTCTTTCATCATAAGGCCCCATCTACCACTCTCCACCCACTCCAATTGCTCCCTTAAATACCTTGCTGATAAATCACTCGAGTGACGGGGCAACACTCCTAAATGCAGGACTAACAGGTCACTCCACTCTGCTACACACAATCTTTGACCATAAAATGGCCCTGACTACACCCTGCCACAGTAGAAACAAACACTATAAAAATTAACCAGCGCTTCGCAAAGGTGCAGCAAACCCATTTGCACTTAGCCCTGCCTTACTAAACCCTTCACTCCTCCTACTAAGCCCCACCCTTTGATGAGGCCTGTGCCATGGCTGGTGCAGAATACTGCACCACCACCCTTCAAACAGCAAGTGAAAGTCCCTACATATCCCATGTTGGCTGAGCCTGTGCCATGGTTGGTGCAGAACACTGCACTACCACTCTTCCAACATCAACCGAATGTCCAAACGTAACCTTTTTTGGCTGAGCTTGTGTCAATGCTGATTTCGAACACTGCACCACCGCTCTTCCAACCTCAAGCGAAGGTCCAAATGTAACCTTTTTTTGGCTGAGCCTGTGCCATGACTGGTTTAAAACATTGCATCACCACTCTTCCAACATCAAGCGAAGGTCCAAACGTAACCTTTTTTGGCTGGGCCTGTGCCATGGCTGGTTTGGAACACTGCACCACCACTCTTCCAGCATCAAGCAAAGGTCCAAAGGTAACCTTTTTTGGCTGAGCCTGTGCCATGGCTGATGTAGAACACTGCGCCACCACTCTTCCAACATCAAGTGAAGGTCCAAGCGTAACCTTTTTTGGCTGAGCCTATGCCATGGCTGATGTAGAACACTGCACCACCGCTCTTCCAACATCAAGCAAAGGTCCAAATGTAACCTGATTTTGGCTGAGCCTGTGCCATGGCTGATGTAGAACACTGCACCACCACTCTTCCAACATCAAGCAAAGGTCCAAATGTAACCTTTTTTTGGCTGAGCCTGTGCCATGGCTGATGTAGAACACTGCACCACCGCTCTTCCAACATCAAGCAAAGGTCCAAATGTAACCTTTTTTTGGCTGAGCCTGTGCCATGGCTGATGTAGAACACTGCACCACCACTCCAACATCAAGAAAAGGTCCAAATGTAACCTTTTTTGACTGAGCCTATGCCATGGCTGATGTAGAACACTGCGCCACCACTCTTCCAACATCAAGTGAAGGTCCAAATGCAACCTTTTTTGGCTGAGCCTGTGCCATGGCTGATGTAGAACACTGCGCCACCACTCTTCCAACATCAAGCGAAGGTCCAAATGTAACCTTTTTTGGCTGAGCCTGTGCCATGGCTGATGTAGAACACTGCACCACCACTCTTCCAACATCAAGCAAAGGTCCAAACATAACCTTTTTTTGGCTGAGCCTGTGCCATGGCTGATGTAGAATACTGCACCACCACTCTTCCAACATCAAATGAAAGTTCAAACGTAACTTTTTTGGCTGAGCCTGTGCCATGGCTAATGTAGAACACTGCACCACCACTCTTCCAACATCAAGCGAAGGTCCAAACGTAACCTTTTTTGGCTGAGCCTGTGCCATGGCTGATGTAGAACACTGCTCAACCACTCTTCCAACATCAAGCAAAGGTCCAAATATAACCTTTTGTGGCTGAGCCTGTGCCATGGCTGATGTAGAACACCGCACCACCATTCTTCCAATATCAACTAAAGTCCAAAGGTAACCTTTTTTGGCTGAGTCTGTGCCATGGCTGTTTTAGAACACTGCACCGCCACTCTTCCAACATCAAGCGAAGGTCCAAATGTAACCCATTTTGGCTAAACATGTGCCATGGCTGATGTAGAACACTAAACCACCACTCTTCCAACATCAAGCAAGGTCCTAACGTAACCCACTTTGGCTGAGCCTGTGCCATGTCTGGTGTAGAACACTGAACCACCACTCTTCCAACATCAAGCGAAGGTCCAAATGTAACCCATTTTGGCTGAACATGTGCCATGGCTGGTGTAGAACACTGAACCACCACTCTTCCAACATCAAGCAAAGGTCCAAACGTAACCCATTTTGGATGAGCCTGTGCCGTGGCTGGTGTAGAACACTGAACCACCACTCTTCCAACATCAAGCAAAGGTCCAAACGTAACCCATTTTGGCTGAGCCTGTGCCATGGCTGGTGCAGAAAGCTGCACCACCACTCTTCCAACACCAAGTTAAAGTCCCACCACAAAGACAGTCTATACATAACCCATTTTGTCCCCTTTTAATTCTTTGGGAGAGAAAAATGGCCTCCTTGCTATGTATGAGTAGTTTGGGTTCATAATCGGTATCTTTTTCCTACCTGACTTCTCTTTCCCATTTTTCGCTTTCTTGGCTGGAGAAGTTCCTTGGTAAGGTCAACAAGAAAAGTAATCCAAAGTCAAGGAACTTCCCTGCGGAATTTCTTGTTTAAAGGTCAGGCTGTGGTTACGTTTCGATTTCAAAAACCGAATGCAAATGCCACGTTCCAATCAGTAGCCAGACACACGTTGCGAAGACACACACAAAGTGTCCCAGCATTGGGGTCCCGAGCATAAACTACAACTCTTAACCCAAAGAGCATCTGGTAATATATTGAGTTGTCCCTCCTGCCCAGTGCCACAGAACCACCCAGGGTGTTGTGTCCCCCCCATGCCGCAAGTTACCGGTCTGCAGTTTTCATTTTCATTGTAAACTGCCAAATTTTTGCACACCGTGACAGCGAGCGGGATATTTGATATATGCAAAAATGACAGATGGCAAACAGCAACAATAAAATAAAAACACACACACTTGAGATGGAAAACAAGCTTCTGTATTTCAATCCTGCTGACGGTAATAAAAGTAGACCTCTCGGTGGAGACGCAGGTGTGCGCGAGTGTTTGTCTTGGGTTTGATGGATCTTGGACACTCAAAGGCTAATAACCAACCAAGAGAATCTGAGATTTTTTTTTTCTTTTAACCCGACCAGATGTATTCGCGAGAGAGCATTTATACTGCCGAAAAAAAAAACACAGCTCTGCAAGAAGTTACTTGAAAGCCAGTTCCAGGTACAGCAATGACAGACTTAGCAGGTGTTTTTTAGTGCCGAGTACAAATTCTCCAACAAAACACGAAGTTAGTAAACAAAATGTCCTGACAGCGATCGGACGGGCCGCCAGGGAAGGAGTCGTACACGGGAAAGTGCTGATTTGCTGATCCTGGAGCGCTCTGCAAAACATTTGAGTATGTAGCCCTGAAGGAGCTGTTTACCGCTTGTGGTTTTAAAGTGGATGCCTGGCCGTTACCCAAAGGTACCCCCTCAAACCTCCCCCTCTAGATCATGTCCCAGCAATATCCTGACAACATCACCAGACTTGTAAAAATCTTGCAACTGCTGGGTGGTCTTTTCCTATTGACCAGGGATGGTCTCTTGGGAGCTGTAGTTCTGGGGGTGTGCCTAGGGCAATAGTAGGAATAAACTGTGGTGTGTTTGGATCCTATATCAAAATTACCTGAAGTATCCGACCATAAAGCTGTCATGATGCCCCGCCAATTATAAGTGACCAAGACATTCCCTACCACGCAGCCGCACATATACATGCCCTCTGTATATGCACAGCTGTGGGGCAGGGAATGCCTCAGCCACTTGTTATTGGTTGGGCGCCATGACAACTTTATGGTGGGATAGCTCAGGTGGGTTCCAAATAGGATCCAAACACACCACAGCTTATGCCTGCTATTGACATAGGCAATCCCCCAGAACCATATCTCCCAAGAGCTCACCCCTGTAAAATTCTTGAAGCTGCTGGGAGGTCTTTTCCTATTGGCCAGGGATGAGCTCTTGGGAGCTGTAGTTCTGGGGGTGTGCCTAGGGCAATAGTAGCAATAAGTTGTGGTCTGTTTGGATCCTAGTCCAAAATCACCTGAAGTATCCCACCATAAAGCTGTCATGATGCCCCGTCAATTATAAGTGACCAAGACATTCCCTACCACGCAGCCGCACATATACATGCCTTCTATATATGCACAGTTGTGGGGCAGGGAATGCCTCAGCCGCTTGCTATTGGTTGGGCGCCATGACAACTTTATGGTGGGATATCTCAGGTGGGTTCCAGATAGGATCCAAACACACCACAGCTTATGCCTGCTATTGCCTGCCATCCCCCAGAACCATATCTCCCAAGAGCTCACCCCTGTAAAATTCTTGCAGCTGCTGGGAGGTCTTTTCCTATTGGCCAGGGATGAGCTCTTGCAAGATATAGTTCTGGGGGTGTGCCTATGTCAGTAGTAGGGATAAGCTATGGTCCCTGTCCTGCAACCACGCATATACACGCCCTCTGCATACGTGTGTCCCTGTGTCAGCCACTTGTGATTGGTGGGGCATCATGAAATCTTGAATTTGGACTAGGATCAGAACATGCCTGAGCTCAACCCTAATACTGACATTGGCACACCCCCAGAACCACATCCCCCATGAGTGCTTTCCATACACAAGTTGTGTGTGCAGGCTCTTGGTAGTCAAGCGCAGCATTCGGGGGGGGGGGACATGCCTATGTATACAGACAGATTATATAGGGGAGGGGATTGGTGGAGTTCTGTAGTCCATAAGGCAGGAACATACACAGCTCAGTGTACAATTTCAGCAGATGAAGCAGTCTGGATGAAAAATCTCCAGTGTGCAGGCGCAGGGGAACCACCATGCCACACCAGCCACCCAAGACAACCAAAGACCCCAAATGCAGGACCAATATACTCAAAGAGAACATATCTCCTCAAGCTGTCCATCACAGTAGCCAGCTGCAGTTACCTCATTTGACCTAAAACCTCTTGCCGGCCATGTGACACATACAATGGGCTCCCCGGAGGGTGGACCTTTAAACCTACGTGTCACACATATGTGTCTATAGGGGGCCAAGTTTTCTATGCTGAGAGTCCACTCATTGCACAATCGCCACACAGTGACTGAGCTGTCCAGTGGGACAGGCTTCCCGATCATTTGACCACCGTGACAGCCAATCACATGCAGTCAAAGTGGAGTTCCACATGACCTATCAAAAACTGTAGCTGCTGACTTTTAAAAAACAGCCACTTACCTGTCCCTCGGTCCCGCGGTGTGTCCCCCGCAGCCCATTTCACCGGCCGTCCTGTATTCCAGGAGGCCGGCATCTTCAGTGTGGGCATCTGGCTGTGACTACTTGCGGCGTCACTGCCGGGTACCCACTGCGCATGCGCTTCGTGAATGGTCTTGTAGTCTTCTGGGACCTGTCATGTGTCCCAGAAGACTACGGGGAGGGAGTGGGGAGGACAACTTCTGCTTCCGGTCGCCTAGGCGATCGGACTGGAAGTGAGAGTGGGTACCTGTCAAATTCGGGTACCCACTCCCCAAAGGTGCCAATCCTTAATGGGGAGCAGTCCTTAAAGCGGAACTTCCCCTTTTGGGTGGAGCTCCGCTTTAAATGGAGGACAGGAAGGCGCTAAGGCTAAACTCCAGGCAAACATCTAAATACACAGATGAAATACAAATATTGGAGCCGTTTATCTGCCAGGGGATTTTTATTTCTTTACACAGCTCTGTCACACAGCACAACCCCGCCTGGCATAGTTTCTTGGATCTAATCTTTTTCTATTGCAGTTACACTTTCACTTACAGGCCTCCTCCCCACCCCTCTTTGTAACTGGTCGATAAAAGTCGCACACTGATTGATTCATCTCTGCGTCGCTCTGTGCTCTCCTCGTATAGGTATACTCCTCATATTGCAGAACACCTGATTGGCTACTTGTGCTGCTTCTCCCTCCCCTTCTCTGAGCTTTGCTGTACAGTAGGCTAATACCCACCTAAAGTCAGGTACTTACACTACTTGCCTGTTAGAAAAATACATTTAATGAAGTAATAAAGAATATTCAGTAGATCTACATGAATTTGTTCCTTTAATCTCTGCCTGGAGTTCAGCTTACAAAAAAAAAAAGAAGAAACTATGAGCTTTATAAAGGGAGCAAAACCTCTAAGTAGCATCTTCATTTGCTAGATTGGCAGACAGTCCCAATGTAGCAGGTCGATAAATCTCCAAACAGGTATATACATTTTACAAATGTGGATATGCCATATGTTCCAATGGACCTCCACAAGCCATTAATAAGCTCCCAGGGATGACGGAACAACATGATGGGAAATGAATGGTCTTGGGGGGGGGAAAGGAATGAAAAAAAGACCAAAAAAAGCATTTTTCTTGCTAAACTTTTGGCAGGTTCATTTGTGCTGCACTTGTTCACCCAGGGAATGGAAAAATCATCAGACGCAAACCATTTCTTTCGGCTTCTGGAAGCCATCGCTAAGCATGACGAGACTGATAACTAGATCAAGATGACTGGCTGGCATTTGTAAGGATGTGAAGAAAACGTTATTAGTGGTGATGAGGGAATCCGGCTGCCCAAGCCAAGATCCACGGCAATCTAATGTTTGTAAGGCAACGTCCAGTGGATCCATGGAACAAACAGAAATGTTCGATGAACTGGCAGAGAGGTTCTTTCTAACCCATTTTATGGTTGCAGAACATACAGTAGGCCAGTTATTCTCAACTAGGGTTCCTCCATAGGTTGCTAGGGGTTCCATGAGCTGTGGCTCATTGGCCTCCAATTTGATGGTGCCTGCATACCTCTGGGGCCAACACTACTTGAAAGAACCAGTCACATGATTACCACTTTAAGTGGGGGGATTCTTTCCACTGACCACCTATGTAAGGGACATTTTCCCATTGACTCCTGATGAATTGGTTTCACCACAGGTTCCCTTAGATCTGAAGAATAATTCAAGGGTTCTTCAAAGGGTGAAAGGGTTGAGAAAAACTGCAGTAGTTCCCCCTCCAACCTGGCTTCCTCCCTATCACCAAGTGGGTGGGCCAATAGGTGGTCCAATTATGATGAGACGTATGGCCTTATATTGTAGGTGTGTGGCATCGTCATAATAGAGTTACCCTTTTTGGGAAATGCCTAAGTCCAAATTTAGGCCTTGTGAAGCCCAATTTTGCCCATATGGAAGTGATCCACTTAGAGTTCCCACCAGTTACCTTGAAGCCAATGATTAAGGTAGTCTGACCTGTAAGAGTAGAGATGAGTGGAGAATTTTCAGCAAAATTCGTTTTGATGCCTACAGAAATTACTTGCTTGATTCCTTGGTTAGCTTAGGGTTACCAATAAGGTGAGCATAGGGTTAGCATTCAGGTTTTATGGTTAGTATCCATGGCCATAGACTCAGCAAATATGGCCATGGCCATAGACTCAGCAAATATGGCCATGGCCATAGACTCAGCAAATATGGCCATGGCCATAGACCAAATGTCTATATTTGGTCAATGATGTCACTACATCCCACCCTTTGCATGTGACTCTAATTACAGCTCCTGAGAGCATTCATTGGCATAGGAGTCTGACGCGAGGGGGGGGGGGGGGGCGACATTCATTGTGATTGACTTTGGATTTATAACACTGGATTTTTAGGGTTTTCAATTTTTAAACGTTTGGGCAAATTTCTGGAAGCCCCCTTTTTTAATTCCAGTAAGATTCCCCTGCACCCCTACAAACACCAGGCCAGGGTTGTGTGGAAGAGGCCCTTGTCCTTATCAACCTGGAACCCCCCCCCATATTGAGGGCATGTGGCCAGTACAGGGGCGGACTGACCATTTGGAAACTCGGGCACTGCCCGAGGGCCCGGGGTCAGTAGGGGGCCCCATGAGATGCCCCTGGTACCTTTTTCATAGGCTTTTTTGAGTTTGGGCAAGGACACAGGGGCCCCATGATCTCCTATTGCCCGGGGGCCCCATGAGTAGTCAGTCAGTGGGCCAGTAACAGCAGAACAAGGAAGCTGTTATATAAAGTAGCAGTAGACAAAACTCTAATATACATATATGGTATTCAGATTCACAATGAACATGATAAAAGTCTAGTGTTTGTATGAACGCCCCGAAAAAGTGAAGTTTTGCCCGAACTGAGAGCTCATCCCTAATGCATACTTTGGGAAGGTTGCTCGGAGACAGCTGCTAGAGGTCATATGGGATGGTCTCTGCTGCTAGAGGTCACCCGAGATGGTCTCTGCTGCTAGAGGTCACACGAGATGGTCTCTGCTGCTAGAGGTCACACGAGATGGTCTCTGCTGCTAGAGGTCACACGAGATGGTCTCTGCTGCTAGAGGTCACACAAGATGGTCTCTGCTGCTAGAGGTCATATGGGATGGTCTCTGCTGCTAGAGGTCATACAGGATGGTCTCTGCTGCTAGAGGTCATATGGGATGGTCTCTGCTGCTAGAGGTCATATGGGATGGTCTCTGCTGCTAGAGGTCACACAAGATGGTCTCTGCTGCTAGAGGTCACACGAGATGGTCTCTGCTGCTAGAGGTCACACGGGATGGTCTCTGCTGCTAGAGGTCACACGGGGTGGTCTCTGCTGCTAGAGGTCACACGAGATGGTCTCTGCTGCTAGAGGTCACACGGGATGGTCTCTGCTGCTAGAGGTCACACGGGATGGTCTCTGCTGCTAGAGGTCATATGGGATGGTCTCTGCTGCTAGAGGTCATATGGGATGGTCTCTGCTGCTAGAGGTCACACAAGATGGTCTCTGCTGCTAGAGGTCACACGAGATGGTCTCTGCTGCTAGAGGTCACACAAGATGGTCTCTGCTGCTAGAGGTCATATAGGATGATCTCTGCTGCTAGAGGTCATATAGGATGATCTCTGCTGCTAGAGGTCATATGGGATGGTCTCTGCTGCTAAACGGCTTACAGGATGTTCTCTGCTGTAAGAGGTCATACGGGATGGTCTCTGCTGCTAAACGGCTTACAGGATGGTCTCTGCTGTAAGAGGTCATACGGGATGGTCTCTGCTGCAAGAGGTCATACGGGATGGTCTCTGCTGCAAGAGGTCATACGGGATGGTCTCTGCTGCAAGAGGTCATAGGGGATGGTCTCTGCTGCAAGAGGTCATACGGGATGGTCTCTGCTGCAAGAGGTCATACGGGATGGTCTCTGCTGCATGGTCTCTGGAGCTGCCTCTTTTTAGCCCTGTATTTTTGTTTTTGAGCACTTGCTTTCTGACACTGGCCTGTGGGCATATGCTGTATAAAATCACGATTTCGTGACTTGAAGGCACTTAATCCGCCATGAACAGAAAAGAACATGCCATTGTATTTATTTCTTTACCTTTATCACAAAGGTACACTTTCCCTTAACCTAATAAACAAAACAAAGGATGGGGACGTATCAGGGCAGATGAAATTCATGACGCACTTGAAGAGTTAATTATTTTTTCTTTTTATCCAAAGCATTAGGCCGCCACATGTATGCCCTCCAGTCTAGACCAGATGCATGGCGGCCGGGGAGAGGAAGTCTTCATCTGTCTGTTCACTGCAGTTGGGGATACAATACAGATTTACTAACAAGGATGTGTTTCCTGTCCAGAGAAGACTGCAGAATTGCTCAGATCTTCAGAATGCACAGACCACCCTCAGTTCAGACCACAGGCTTACCTGACCTCATCTTCGTAGACGAAGTCTGGTCCAGAGGCACTTGTCTTTTTCTGCTGTAACAGGTTCCAGTACAACCATTCTATGTATCGTTGTGCTTACAGAGCAATTGCAGTCTGCAGATAACATCTTGATAGAACTGATTCTAGACAAAGGGCATTTATCCTTTTTTTGCCTCCTTCCCAAACTGACCCAACCTAAAGCCCCTCCCCCTTCACAGATACTTACCTCCATCCAATGGACATGGTTCTCTAGCGTGGTTCAACGCTGCAGGTCTTCACTGTCCTGAACATGACTACCTACTGCACGGGTTTCAAACTGGCGGCCCTCCAGCTGTTGCCAAACTACAAGTCCCATGAGGCATTGCATGATTGACAGTTACCAGCATGACTCCCAAAGGCAGAGACATGATGGGACTTGTAGTTTCCTAACAGCTGGAGGGCCACCAGTTTGACACCCCTGACCTACTGGGTTGCCCAAGTGTAGCACTACCCCCTTGAGAGCTGCTGGTTTTGGGTCCCCGTTATGTCCTGCACAGCCAGGCAACACATATTTCTCAACTTTCATTCAGAGTCAGTAATCAGTCCATGGACTAGTTTGTGTTGTTTTATTTGGGGATAAACAACTTGGAGAGGATCTAGAGGTCCATGGGATGCCGAACTTGACTTGAAATTAATAACTCTGAGGACAAACTTTGCAAAATCTTGGACTTTCTACTCCCTCTGGAGTGGCATTAGTCTCTTGATGGATCAGTAACACAGTCTATGTAAGAAGCACTTGGTCCCATCTAAATGAACCTCTTCAGACCCCAGCTAGAAGCTACCCATCCACCTGACTGTTTTTAAAGAGTATCGCAGAGCAAGAGCTTCTAGGACAAACTTGAAGCACTGTCCCAGGGAGAACTGGTTGGGTACGGCACCTAGCAGCCCTCTCTCCTGTAGGCCCCGAGGGTGTAAAGCTACTCACACCATCCTTGTATCCTGTAGCTGTGGAGAAACTGCTTTCAGGCTTCTGCTGGCTAGTTTCCTTCCAGACTAACAGGCTGTCCTTCCTCAGTGGCCTGCAGGGCAATTGAGTTCCCTTCAATTCTTCTGACCTCCACCATGGAGGCAGAACCCCTCTTTTCTAGGGCCCTCTACCAGGCTGCACAGGAGCACACCTCAGCACTCCATCTTCCACACAACTCCCACACTGGCCAGGCTCTTTCATATTTATTGGCCTGTTTACCGCACTGCCAGGCCCTATCTAGCAACAGTACACCCCTCTGCAAACATAGATCCTCCAGCACACCCAAGCACCTGTTGCTAGTACATACCAGTGCTGGAGATGCTAGAAGTGCATAACGTCATGTTCTCCACTGAAAGAAAACATGGCAGGGGCCAAAGAGGGAAAGCACTTTAAATGGGTTGGACCTTAACCCACTAAATGAACTACCACTCGTCTGCTTCCTCCCCCTCTCTCTTAAACAATTGCAAATAATCTTTGTATTTTACAAAAAGTAACCTTTATTTTTATTAAATACTGGGTGTCCCTCCCCTGATTCCTTGCCTAGGCCAGGGTGATGTATGGATTGGCCTCCAGGGATGTCCACATCACACATTCTAGGAGACAGGATTTCTATGAGGAGCTCATGTCAACCTCGAGAACCCAGGCATGCCACAGGTCTCTGTCAGGTCTCAAATACTTTGACAAAGAAAAAGCATCCAAGAGGCACCGAGACATTAACCTTAGTTCATGTAGAGTAGTGAGAAGAAAAAAACTCACCGGCTCAGGTTAGGTTACTCGCAACACACGGGGCTACCCTCCAATGGGTAGGTTCCTAGAAAAAAACATGCACCAATAGAAGGAACCCAAAACCAAATGATAGAATTCTAAAATGATATCTTGGTTTGGACTAAAAAGCATCCACAATTTGGGGGCAAGAAAACAACCCCCCACCTCACCAGGGCTTTGATAAAGTAAGTGTCATGGTCAGGGGTCAGGCTTGGAGACCAGTAGCTTTAGCAGTAGAGAGGCTCCCACCGACCAGCTGGATAGGTACACAAGCAGGATACCCTAGGGATGACCCAGGCTCACCCAAGGTGCGAGATCTAAGCACTAACCGGTGATCACCGAAGCTCCTGATGGTGGAGATGAGTTTAGCTGCATGTTAGTACCAGGTCACGGTCCTCAGGATCGCCCCTCAGGAGGTGAGCAAGCCGGGGTCCAGTAGCAGATATTGCAGGTAGGGATCAAGCAGAAGCATAGTCAGTAAACAAGCCAAAGGCCAGTAACAAGTGGTTACAGGTTGGGATGGAGCAGAAGCATAGTCGAGGAACAAGCCAAGGTCGGTAACAAGTAGTAGTGAAGATACGGACGGCAGCAGCCAGGCAAGAGTGAGATATCTGCTGGAAAGAACACAATAGTCTGGCAAACGTGAAGTACAGAGACCTGGCTTAAATAGGGAGTCCATGGGAGAGGCAAAGAGTTCAAAGTTCACCAGAAACAAGGCAGGATTTTCCAAAGAATCAGTAGGATGCTGTCCAGCATCTCAGGTGGCTCGGCAAGAAGAGCCGTTGCTGGGTGTAGCAGAGGTCGTTAGTTTAGATCCTGGTCCTGACAGCAAGAAACTTGAGTGGATTCAAAATTGTGGTTTTTTGTGTAAATCTATGTGAGGAAGCTACTAGCCAGCAGCATCTGGTAGAAGCTTCCATAGATTTACACCAGAAAGAAACTTTGAGTCCTTAGAAGTGTCCTATTTTAGCTGAAGCCCTGATAAAGGGGGGAGTGCTTCCTGGCCCCTGAAACACATTGAATGTTTTTTGGTGCAAACCAATAAATAGATTTTGATTCTTTTATTATTTGGTCTGGCGGACCTTCTGTTAGCACGGGTCCCAGATATTTGGCAGGGATCTGCCGGCATGTCTACACATATGCCTTTAGAATCAGGAGTGTCTACAAACAGGGGTTCCTAAATGACAGAGCAGATGAAGAGTGGTGCAAAGAGGACCTCAACTGCCCAGAAGTCAACACTGGACTCCATGGAGTAGTAAATCCCTCTTCCACCCAACTATACTGCTCCTTTTTTAAGGGTTGTCCTTGGTCACCATGACTGGACTCCTGCCTAGGGATTGGCCAAGCTCCCTAAAACATGCAGATCTGTGCCTCCCTCATCTCTTTTCCAGAAAGTTCTCTAAGTTTCTGGAAGGGTGGGAGGGCTCCAGAAGCCCTGGTCTGCAGAGACTCCCAGCCTGTCCTGAGGGGAACTCCCAGGATGACTACCCAACCTCTGTTTAACAAAACAACAAACCTACCTACATAGAGGGCATTACAGAAAGAAGAAATTTAATTTTAGCTAGTGTAGCCACCCTGTACTTTAGAGGGTATCTAAATGTATATTTTCTGGCTGTTGGCTAGCCTGGGATAATTGCTAGTGGCTCAATGGGTCTCTCCCTTATGTATCAGAGTTGCTGCAATATTCTACTGTTGACGCTAGGTGCCACTAGGTATGGGGTTCGGTAATCTTTTGCTATTGAGCCTTTATGTCCCTTCTGGTTCCCACTACTAGTCCTCCTATAGGAGGTGCATGCTGGGAGAGGTTGTGAGCTCTCTCTCCTCCAGGCTTTGCCTGGGGAGGACGTGTCCAGAGTATGTGTTGTGCAGGCCTGAGCCCTTGGGCCTAACACAGGCTTAGCTGAGCGGTCCTGCCTGGGAGATGACAGTGCACTTTGATATAAAAGAGCCCAATGGATGTCTGCAGGAGGGGTAACGGTTGCTGTCCTCAGAGAGCCCAGGCCCTTCTTTAGCCCGGTGCATGTCTGCCGGAGGGGGACAAAGTGTCTGCTCTCTGAGAATCCCGGCACTGCTTGGAATCATGGAGTCTGGAAGCCTGGCTGCTACTGGAAACCTAACCATAACCTTCTCTCCTTGTGAGACAGAGCAAAAAAACTTCAAAATCCTAAAGTAATTGGTGCTTTTTCTTGTCATGCAACTCTCTACTGGATCCACCCATGGGGTAAATGCTAGCCTTCTCCCTGCTGGAGGTGAGCCCACATGCTTTCCCGCAATACAGGAGGGGTGCTACTCTAGGTAGAGTGAAGTTCCTCTTAGCTGCGATCACTCCTGCTATGGATACCATATCTGACCATGATACAGTAGACACAACACATCTTGCAGGGTCTTAAAATTGGTCTGCATATTAAAATCCCTCCCAACCTTGGAGACAAAATGAGCGATGGGTTGTATGTAGGGATATGAAGTTTTATGAAATTGGAAATTACAGAAAAGAAAAAAAATTTTTGTGGGTGAAAGTCTACTTTGATGGATTTTTTTGGGTAAAGCCCTTCAAAAAAGTGGGACAAGATGCCTAGCTAGATAAAAATATTCATAGCTGACCTGGGAACTTGGTGGTAGGTAGAAGAGGGCATTGCATGGGCAAATGTAAGCTCATGAGATGGTATTCACATCCGTGTTGCTGCCCCCCTTCCCGGCCTTCCGGATGAACGGGATAATGTTTGAGAGATCGCCGAAGGCTTCCACCTCATACAGTTTTAAGAGTTTTTATAGGACTGCTGAAGCTTTAATGGCTGCGTGATGGTTTGGAGTTAACGGGATTGTTCCTACATCATCAACCTCGTCCTTTTATCCTTAATTGTGCACACATGATGGCTAGCTGAAACATCTGCGCGTTGCTTGTTATGTCAACGGAAAAATGACTCCACTCCGCTAACCTCAATGAGCTCCATCGCTTGGCAATGAACAGCGATCACATTGTAACATTTACTTCAGGAACTTGTCATAATTGGAAAGGAGATACGTACAATAAATTAGACATGTCAGGGAACAGGGGGGAAGGAAAATAATGCCACAGAGGACAAACTCAATGCATGTCGAACTCAGTCTTACACGCTTTGTCAATGCTTGCTATTTTGTTCTAGTTTTGTGGTTTTTTTCTGTTTTGTTTTTGTATTTTGCATTTGTCTTGTGTAATGAATAAAAGATTGAGGTGGTGAGTGCAGCAGCAGAAAGGAGGTTGTCCCATGGGCATGGTGGGATGCTCTTTGCGGTAGAATATGGAGCGTGGTGGTACGCAAGCATCATAAAACACAGCCTCTGCTCCGTTATGTAGAGAAACACCAATCAAATTGGTTTGGACCTCTTCTATTGGTGCTTATTGGATGGCTCTTACATTGTACTACACAGTTTCAATTGGGTGGGGGCCCTGGAACTGATCCAGAGCCTTCAAGAGTTAATCTGTCTACAGCTGGTCAGAAAGTGCCTAGGAATCGCCCAGTAATAGCTGGAGTCCATCACTAGACAAAGGCATTGAGGCCTGACAAACACTGGGTAACCTACATGAATCAATGGCATGAGTATGGAAAGGAGGTTGTCCCATGGAACTTGTGGGATGCTCTTTGCAGTAGCATACAGAGCTTGGTGTTGATTAAGCATTGTCAAACACAGCCCCTGCTCCGTTATGTAGAAAAACACCAATCAAATTGGTTTAGACCTCTGATATTTGTGCCTATTGGATGGCTCCTTCACTGTACTACACAGTTTCAATCGGGTGGGGGCCCTGGAGCTGATCCAGAAGCTTCAAGAGTCAATCTGTCTACAGCTGGTCAGAAAATGCTTGGGATTGCCCAGTAATAGCTGGAGTCCATCACTAGACAAAGGCATTGAGGCCTGACAAACAATGGGCCACCTGCATGAGACTGCTGGGATGTTCTCTGCAGTAGCACATAGAGCCTGGTGTTGCGTAAGCATTGCCAAACACAGCCCCTGCTCTGTTATTTAGGGAAGCACCAATTAAATTGGTTCAACATTTTATGTTGGTGCCTATTGGATAGCAGTTTCACTGTGTTACATGGCTACAACTGGGTGGGGCCCTGGAACCGATGTGGAACTTTCAAGGGTCATTTTGTTCTGTAGCTGGTCAGAAAGTGCCTAGGAATTGCCCAGTAATAGCTGGAGTCCATCACTAGACAAGTGCATTGAGGCCTGACAAACACTGGGCAACCTGGATGAATCAATGACATGAGTGTGGAAAAGAGGTTGCCTCATGGGACTGGTGGAATGCTCTCTGCAGTAGCATACAGAGCCTGGTGATGCCTAAGCATTTCCAAACACTGCCCCTGCTTCATTATGTAGAGAAGCACCAATTAAATTGGTTTGGTCCTCTTATGTTGGTGCCTATTGGATGGCTGTTTCAATGTTCTACATGGTCCCAACTAGGTAGAGCCCTGGAACCGATATAGAACTTTCAAGGGTTAGTTTGCCTGTAGACAAGAGCATTGAGGCCTGACGAACACTGGGCAACCTGCATGAATCAATGGCATGAGTATGGAAAAGAGGTTGTCCTATAAAACTGGTGGGATGCTCTCTGTAGTAGCATACAGAATCCAGTCTTGCATAAGCATTGCCAAACACAGCCCCTGCTCCTTTATGTAGAGAAATACCAATCAGATTGGTTTGGACATCTTATATTGGTGCCTATTGGATGGCTCCTTCACTGTACTACACAGTTTCAATCAGGTGGGAGCCCTGGAGCTGATCCAGAAGCTTCAAGAGTCAATCTGTCTACAGCTGGCCAGAAAATGATTGCCCAGTAATAGCTGGAGTCCATCACTAGACAAAGGCCTTGAGGCCTGACAAACAATGGACCACCAGCATGAATCAGTGGCATGATTATGGAAAAGAGGTTGTCTCATGGGACTGGTGGAATGCTCTCTGCAGTAGCATACAGAGCCTGGTGATGCCTAAGCATTTCCAAACACAGCCCGCTTCATTTTGTAGAGAAGCACCAATCAAATTGGTTCAACATCTTATGTTGGTGCCTATTGGATGGCTGTTTCAATGTTCTACATAGACATCTGAATCTCAGCCAGTTCAGCAGGAACCAGCCAAGATTTGAACCATGTGTGGGCAGGCTGAATGTACCAAGTTGATTGATCGATCAACTTGGGTACAAACAATTTGCCAGACTCACTTGCGATTATCACTAGCAGCTGCTATAGTTGCTAGCAATAATCACTGTCTTCTCCTGGCGGGGACAAAATCCCCTGCCCACCTCTGCCGGAAGTGGAAAATTGTTTGGCAGGAGGGATTCCCCTGGCAGCAACGTATTGATGGGGTAATCATGCAGGAAAGTAATTTGCACCGTCTATGGCCTTGCCTTACTGTGGACATGTTTTCCAGCACAAAGATAAGGGAGGCAGGGTGAGGAATTTCTGTGACTACTAGCCAGACTGATAAGACTTGAGGATGCACAATCCCAATGCACTTGTTCCTGCGTTTAGAGATGGCTGTATGTGTAAGCAGGTGCTGCAGCGACCATTGGCTGGAGCCAAGAGTAGTCAGAGGAGAAGGATGTCACCAGCACACCGTGGATCTCCAATATGGGTCCAAAGCATTATTAAGCAATCACATACAGTAATTACACCAAGAGCAAAGTTTTGGAGCCTAGTAGGACCCCTTCATTAGGCATGTGACCTCACATCAGCTCACATAATAAATAAAGCTTTGGACCCACATTGGAGATCCACCGTGTGCTGGTGACATTCTTCTCCTCTAACCCTCGGGGGTGGAACTATGACAGACTGCAGTCAAATTCCTTCAAGTTGATTGACACAGGATGTCATTCAGCCCAGAAGACGGAGAATGTGTTGTGGTCAAGAACAGGTACGATGCGGAACAGCTCCAGATTAAGGTACGTTTTGCAATCAGAGCCCCCAAAGGTCCTGTATGAAAACTGAATATTTAGCTTGGAGTTGGGCTTCAATTGAACAAAAGGGAGCAAAATATAGGAAAGCCACTCTTAGGGTTTACTTACACTTTAAGAGTTGGGGAGCTGAAGGCCAGCCAAGGTCAGCTTCTTTCATACATGGAATAAAACCGGGAGGGTCATGCAGACACGTCAGTGTGGACAACCTGGATGGTTCTAAATTCTAACCTCAGTGCAATGTTTCCTGCCAGTGGTGCCTGGTATTGCCCTTTAAACATGAAGGATTGCCACACAGCTGTGTGGAGAATGCAGCACATAGAAAACAGAGGAATCATCCATCTAACCATTCCATATCTGTCATCCCTCTCTGCCAATCCCTCCACTTGTCTCCATTCAGTGTCCTCCACCCCTCTCGGCCAATCCCTCCACTGGCCTCCACTCAATATCCTCCATCCCTCTCTGCCAATCCCTCCACTGGCCTCCACTCAGTGTCCTCCACCCCCCTCTGCCAATCCCTCCACTGGTCTCCATTCAGTGTCCTCCACCCCTCTCAGCCAATCCCTCCACTGGCCTCCATTCAGTGTCCTCCACCCCTCTCTACCAATCCCTCCACTGGCCTCCACTCAATGTCCTCCATCCCTCTCTGCCAATCCCTCCACTGGCCTCCACTCAGTGTCCTCCACCCCTCTCTGACAATCCCTCCACTGGCCTCCACTCAGTGTCCTCCACCCCTCTCTGCCAATCCCTCCACTGGCCTCCACTTAGTGTCCTCCACCCCTCTCTGCCAATCCCTCCACTGGCCTCCACCCAGTGTCCTCCACCGCTCTCTGCCAATCCCTCCACTGGCCTCCATTCAGTGTCTTCCATCCCTCTCTTCCATTCCCTCCACTGGCCTCCATTCAGTGTCCTCCACCCCTCTCTGCCAATCCCTCCACTGGCCTACATTCAGTGTCCTCCACCCCACTCTGCCAATCCCTCCACTGGCCTCCACTCAGTGTCCTCCACCCCTCTCTGCCAATCCCTCCACTGGCCTCCACTCAGTGTCCTCCACCCCTCTCTGCCAATCCCTCCACTGGCCTACATTCAGTGTCCTCCACCCCACTCTGCCAATCCCTCCACTGGCCTCCACTCAGTGTCCTCCATCCCTCTCTGCCACTCCCTCCACTGGCTTCCCATTGCCCAACGAATACAATTCAAAACATTAACAATCACATAAAAAACCATTTATAACTCCGCCCCAAATTACATCACCAATCTTTTCTCCAAATATCACCCACACCGCCCTCTCTGGTCCTCGCATGACCTCCTGCTCTCTAGCTCCCTTGTCTCCTCCTCCCATGCTCGTCTCCAGGACTTCTCCAGAGCCTCTCCCATCCTCTGGAACTCTCTACCCCAATCTATCAGACTATCTCCTACTCTGCTCACTTTTAGGTGATCTCTGAAAACCGATCTCTTCAGGGAAGCCTATCCTGCCCTCAGCTAATACTGGAATCTTCTACTCCTCCTACCAGTCCATCCCCCACAGTTACTACTTTTTGTACCACAAGCTCCTCCCCCACAAGCTCCCAGGATCAGGCCCTCCCTCTTAGATTGTAAACTCCCAGGATCAGCCCCTCCCTCCTAGAATGTAAACTCCCAGGATCAGGCCCTCCCTCTTAGATTGTAAGCTCCCAGGATCAGCCCCTCCCTCTTAGATTGTAAGCTCCCAGGATCAGACCCCCCCTCCTAGATTGTAAACTCCCAGGATCAGGCCCTCCCTCTTAGATTGTAAGCTCCCAGGATCAGCCCCTCCCTCTTAGATTGTAAGCTCCCAGGATCAGCCCCTCCCTCTTATATTGTAAGCTCCCAGGATCAGCCCCTCCCTCTTAGATTGTAAGCTCCCAGGATCAGCCCCTCCTTCTTAGATTGTAAGCTCCCAGGATCAGGCCCTCCCTCTTAGATTGTAAGCTCCCAGGATCAGCCCCTCCCTCTTAGATTGTAAGCTCCCAGGATCAGCCCCTCCCTCTTAGATTGTAAGCTCCCAGGATCAGCCCCCCCTCCTAGATTGTAAACTCCCAGGATCAGGCCCTCCCTCTTAGATTGTAAACTCCCAGGATCAGCCCCTCCCTCTTAGATTGTAAACTCCCAGGATCAGGCCCTCCCTCTTAGATTGTAAGCTCCCAGGATCAGCCCCTCCCTCTTAGATTGTAAACTCCCAGGATCAGCCCCTCCCTCTTAGATTGTAAGCTCCCAGGATCAAGCCCTCCCTCTTAGATTGTAAGCTCCCAGGATCAGCCCCTCCCTCTTAGATTGTAAGCTCCCAGGATCAGGCCCTCCCTCTTAGATTGTAAGCTCCCAGGATCAGGCCCTCCCTCTTAGATTGTAAGCTCCCAGGATCAGGCCCTCCGTCTTAGATTGTAAGCTCCCAGGATCAGGCCCTCCGTCTTAGATTGTAAGCTCCCAGGATCAGGCCCCTCCCTCTTAGATTGTAAGCTCCCAGGATCAGCCCCTCCCCCTCTTAGATTGTAAGCTCCCAGGATCAGCCCCTCCCCCTCTTAGATTGTAAGCTCCCAGGATCAGGGCCTCCTATTCATCTTGTATTGTTGCTGTATTGTCTCCATTATATTGTGCAGCGCTGAGCACACTGTTGGTGCCATAAATCCTGTATAATAATAATGACACGATGGCCTTTCAGCTGATCTAAGAACTAGTTTCCACTGTAGTGACCACGGTCTAGGTGCCCAGCAGTTAATTAGATGAACGTGTAAAGGTTGTATTGTCACGTTTTTACTGGTTGTACGTCTTATTGATGCTAATATCCCCGAGAGGAGAATGTCCTCCTGGGGGTATGAAGTATGTGTCTGGTTTTCATAAACAGTTATTCCTGGTTTTCCCATAACATCTTGTCTATGTATGATCCTTGGGGGGAAAGGGCTGGTATTAGCCACCGGTCTGCTGAGAGGCTTTGGAGGGCAGGAGGCACCGTTTGGCAGAGGCACACATTGGTCCATCTACCTCCACCATTGGCCCGGCACCCGAATGCAGAAGATTGCTTTGTTCTATTGACACAGAAAAAATGCAGCTCTATCGTAAACCTCGGCTAAAACTTTGCATTCTCAAATAAACTGTGTATTTTTTTGGGGGGGGTTCGTTGATTGTTTGTTGGCCGTCCTTCCCCTTTAAATCCCACCCCTAGTACTGTATATTTTTATCTTATTTCAACGCGACTGTAACAGTGAAATCATGTGCGGCGTAATTCCTGGTATTTTCGAGGAAGTTTTTTGTTTTTTTTCTTAAATTGCTGAAAACATTTGGTTTACAGGAAAGCTTTGGGTCTGGTTGTGGATGCCAGTATCGCACTTATCTGAAATCCTTCTGTAATGGAGCGGGAACACATGTCAAAGCCCCACGGAAAAGATTCAGCGCACCAGAAGCTTCTATTATAAACATTGTGACTTTGTCCAATTTACAAAATGTTCTCTCAATTATACAATAAACCCCTTGACCCTATAGCTGGGTTGTCGGATTCTACCATTCGGAGAGAAGAAAAGGGGGGGAGCTTTGTTACAAATTAGCAGTTCAAAAGGTGAAACGAAACCCGTTAACTGTTTGTGCGTCGGAAGGAGAGGAGCGGTAATACGTGCGCCACTCGCGTTTCCTTCTTTTTATTTCTTTTATGGAAGGACGGGATGGTCAGAGATGACGAGGATACACCCACCCCCAGATGTGGAGAAAGCTGAGCTCCAACATGCCACTGATTTTATCCGCTGGAATTTTCACTAATCCTGCAAGTTTCAAACTTTTTTTTTTTTTGCTGCCTTCGCAGATGATAAACAGATCAATCCTGTAAATGAATGGCTTTGGCCCTGCGAGATGAATCGGGATGTGACCGATCGTGTGATATTCACTCCGAGATAAGATTTCGGGAGCTAGCGATGGGTGTGAAGTGGAACTCCAGCCACTTGGAGGGTTGGAGTCTCTGTCTGGTGTTTGCAACTCCATTGCTGCCCTCAAGTTGCTGGTTCTAACATAGATCTGTGAACTGCACCCGACCGTGGCCTCAAACCATAAAAATACAGAAAGGAGCACCAGACCGGAGGAGGAAAGAGCTGATGATCATTTTAACCGTTGGTTAAAAAAAGTCATATAAAACATCCAACGCGTTCAAGGATCAAAGCCACCCTTCATCAGGGCTCAACACAGGATAAAACTGGATTTAGAAGACAATGACCTCGCATGTCCAGGGGCGGACTGACCATTCGAGCACTCAGGCGCTGCCCAAGGGCCCGGGGTCAGTAGGGGGCCCCATGAAATGCCCCTGGTACCTTTCATTGGCTTTTTCATAGCCTTTTTTGGGTGTATGATCCCCTATTGCCCGGGGGCCCCATGAGTTGTCAGTCCACCCCTGGTTAGATGTCACCTTGTGATTAGAAGATCCAGCATCGCACATCGATGTCTAACCAACCCAGGGGCGGACTGACCATTTGGAAACTCGGGCGCTGCCCGAGGACCCGGGGTCAGTAGGGGGCCCCATAAGATGCCTCTGGTACCTTTTTTTATAGGCTTTTTTGAGTGTGGGCAAGGACACAGGGGCCCCATGATCCCCTATTGCCCAGGGGGCCCCATGAGTTGTCAGTCCGCCCCTGCGCATGTCTATATGTGAACAAGTATTATACCTTCCTCATGGAGTAACAATGTAACAGCTGCTGAGCAGCAATACAAACTCATTGTTACTCCATCCAAGTTGCCTCCAAAACGTTGATTTACTAAAAACGGAGAGAGTGGAAAATCTGGTGCATGGCTGCCAACCAGCTTCTGACTTCATCTTGTTCAATTAAGCTTTGACAAATAAAACCCGGATGGACTTAGAAGACAATGACCTCGCACGTCTATATGCGAACAAGTATTATACCCTCCTCATGGAGTAACAATACAAACTCATTGTTACATTGTTACTCCATCCAAGTTTCCTCCAAAACGATGATTTACTAAAAACGGAGAGAGTGGAAAATCTGGTGCATGGCTGCCAACCAGCTTCTAACTTCATCTTGTTCAATTGAGCTTTGACAAAAAAAAAACCTGGAAGCTGATTGGTGGAGAGCTGCACCAGATTTTGCACTCCCCAGTTTTAGTAAATAACTCCATTTTCTGTTTTTATGACTTTTTTACCAACAATTACATGTATCTTGCAGTCTTTTATCTGGTTTTGGTCTGCCTGTCCTTTCTGTGTTTCTATGGTTTGAGCTGCTGTCAGGTGCTCATTGATGGAAGCCATGTTCAGAGCTATTGAGCTTTTTACATAGTTCCATAGTTAGTCTGGCTGAAAAAAGACAAAAGTCCATCCAGTTCAACCATTAAAAAAAAAAAAGTTATAATCCTACACCCACAGTTGATCCAGAGGAAGGCAAAAAAAAAATCCCAGCAAAGCACGATCCAATTTGCTCCTGCAGGGGAAACAATTTCTTCCTGATCCCCCGAGAGGCCATCGGATATTCCCTGGATCCACTTTCCCTATAAATGTTATATCCAGTTATATTCTGTGTATCCAAGAAAGAATCCAGGACTTTCCTCCAGCAATCCACTGAGCTGGCCACAACCAACTCTGACCTGTTTGATGTTCTCCTTCCTATGGCCATATGCACAAGTCTAAAAGTCTATAGCTCCTCTTGGCATTTGCTGCTCTGGGGTTTGTGTGGCTGTCTGGGTCCCCGTTGGAGATATTTTATGTCAATTGCTGTGAGCTAAACTCAAAGCAGAAGATTACTGCAGCAAAGTACTTCTGAAGGCTGGTCTTTGGCCTGGCCGGGCCAAGGTCATCCAGCTCCCAGGGCAAAGATGCCAAACTGTACCCCCCTTCATTATCAGTGACAGCAGCATCACTACTCCTTTCAGCGGCCAGGAGAGAGCAGGGAGGAGGTGCAGGTTGTGTTCATACTCTCCCTTCTTTTTCCTGCCATTGCAACAATCCTGTATTCCTATACACACAGATGCTGGCTTCTTAATACAGGAGTGCTGCTCTGACAGAAGAAGAAGGGGGAGAGAACACAACCCGCACCTCCCCCCTGCTCTCTCCTGGTCGCTTGCAGCACTAGGCTGACAGGACTAGAGATTCCGCTGTTGCTACTCCTATCAGCCTTGTATCTAAATGAGCTCACTACATGGTGCTTCCATGCCTACAGCAGGACAGCTGCCCCTCCTGCCCACCCCTTGACCCGACCCTGGTGTTTGGGAATCCTGACAATGGAGAGGTGGGCATATCTAGTAGTACTTGCTTACATTCAGTTGGACTTGTTCTCTAATGTTGAAGACATTTTGTATCTTATCAAAGCTGCTCCTTCAGTTCTGTTGAGTGTCAGGAAGATACCCCAGCATTTATATCCATACAGGGAGCACCAACACCTTCACCAATTACCATGAAATGCGTAGACATTGGTTGTTGAAGAACAGGGTGGGAGGTGTGAGAGTTGTGTAACCCTCACCCTGTTCTAGTTACACCGTCCCATCCTTGGTGTCATGAAGGACTCAGCAGTTGTTCTACACCTTAAGGAAGAAGGACGTTCCTCCAGGACATGGAGGTGCGTGGAAAGGCCGGCTGCCCGATACCTTTGCAATATACTTTATGTGGTATCGCTATGATCCTCAGAAGCAGGAGAATTTATTTTGGGTTGTTGTTTGTTGGTAAATTATGATAACAACAAGAAATATACAACTAAATAAAAAAAAATGTTTTTTTTTTAAAATACCAATTTGTCCTGAAAAAAACGCGATATAGTCCACCTGGATATACAAAGTAGTTGTGATGATACAGACTAAGACTGGGGGGCCATTAAAGGTCATGTGTGTGAAAGGGCGGGGCCAACTCAATATTGAACCCTACGGACTAAGACTGGGAGGCCATTAAAGGTCATGTGCATGGAAAGGCCGGCCGCCCAATATTGAACCCTACGGACTAAGACTGGGGGGCCATTAAAGGTCATGTGCGTAGAAAGGGCGGCCGCCCAATATTGAACCTTACGGACTAAGACTGGGGGGCCATTAAAGGTCATGTGTGTAGAAAGGCCGGCCGCCCAATATTGAACCCTACAGACTAAGACTGAGGGGCCATTAAAGGTCATGTGCTTAGAAAGGCCAGCCACCCAATATTGAACCCTACGGACTAAGACTGGGGGGCCATTAAAGGTCATGTGTGTGGAAAGGCCGGCTGCCCAATATTGAACCCTGCGGACTAAGACTGGGAGGCCATTAAAGGTCATGTGCTTAGAAGGGCCGGCCACCCAATATTGAACCCTACGAACTAAGACTGGGGGGCCATTAAAGGTCATGTGCGTGGAAAGGCTGTCCACCCAGTATTGAACCCTATGGACTAAGACTGGGAGACCATTAAAGGTCATGTGTGTGGAAAGGCCGGCCGCCCAATATTGAACCCTACGGGCTAAGACTGGAAGGCCATTAAAGGTCATGTGCTTAGAAAGGCCAGCCACCCAATATTGAACCCTACGGACTAAGACTGGGAGGCCATTAATGGTCATGTGCGTAGAAAGGCCAGCCACCCAATATTGAACCCTACGGACTAAGACTGGGAGGCCATTAAAGGTCATGTGCGTGGAAAGGCCTGTGGGCCAATACTTGGGACAATACAGCGCGCACACACACAGTTATTTTGGGTTGAAAAGTAAAATGACCAAAAATAAATGCAGCCCCCTTATTATTATTTTCACATCATTAGTAGATCCTGAAATTTATTCGCGAAGTAAGTGGCCATCTGTTATACATCAAGCGTTTAGCAGGGAAAAAAACGCATTCCATAAATCCGTTCTTCAAGTGTTGACGCTGGGACATTGACGCTGGGACATTGACGCTGGGACATTGACGCTGGGACATTGACGCTGGGACATTGACGCTGGGACATTGACGCTGGGACATTGACGCTGGGACATTGACGCTGGGACACTGTGGCGGTATTTTCTGACATATTTGGTTGCAGACTTCAGAAAAGATTCTAGAACATTTCTTCTCCTGAAATCCTCAGATCCATCAATAGGCCATTAACCACACGTGACAAAAGAGAAGAAAAAAGACGACGCGGGCCGGAAGCTGAATGCTCTAAACAGCGAGTCTAAAGAGCCATTACAGCGTCTAATGCGTCGGGGGCCCGAGGTAATCACATGTCACGGTTTGATCTTGTTGGGTTCCACTCCGATAAAATAAACACCACGACTTCTCCTGTAATGTAAGATTCCATTAAAAGCACTGGAAGGAAAACAAGACGGTGCCGCGGTCGCGGGGCCCCCGCTACGTGCTGTAAACAAATCGGGGGAAGGGGACGGCGGCTGGAGATCAGGGACAGGCCTCTCGCCGTTGGCTGTTATTCCTCTTTAATGACAGAATAGTCATCGGTGAGGAATGGCGGACGGAGCACCTGCACCGACTGACACCCACAGAACGCACCCCGTGCCACGCTTAAAGTGGAACTCTAGGAAAAACGTTTTTTCTTTAAATATTTGGACAGCAGTGGTGCCCAACATACCTGAGATAGGGAGATAAAGGACCCCGGAAAACAAGAGGTTAAAACTCAACGGAAATTCATTAATAGTTCGTTAATACATCATTAAAGGGTAACTCCACCTTCAAGTGAAAACTATAGTACATATAAAAACAAAAAAAGATTGCATAGCATGTACAAGTCGTATTGTACAGGCGTACCTCGGTTTACGAATTTAATTCGTTCTGCGGGACACAAAATTCACAAACCGAAACGCATTGAAAACCAATTAATCCGTTCCAAAGGTCAGAAAAACGTTTTTAAAAAAGTCGCTGTCCCTATAGGTCGGTGCCGGTTTTTAAATGTAATTACTGGCTTTTTTTTTTCTTCACTATAGCTCAGAGAATCAGCTGTCACTTTCCCTTCAGCTAAAAGAAACAATGTTTTCTTTTAGTTTATTTCCCAGAGTTAAAAGAAACAATGTTTTCTTTTAGTGTCTTTCCTGAGATAAAAGAAACAAAGTTTACTTTTAGTTTATATCCCTGAGTTAAAAGAAGCAATGTTTCCTTTTAGTTTCTTTCCCGAGATAAAAGAAACAAAGTTTCCTTTTAGTTTCTTTCCTGAGATAAAAGAAACAAAGTTTCCTTTTAGTTTCTTTCTCTGAGTTAAAAGAAACAAAGTTTCCTTTAATTTTATTTCCCGAGCTAAAAGAAACTAAGTTTCCGTTTAGTTTATTTCTCCGAGTTAAAAGAAACAAAGTTTCCTTTTAGTTTCTTTCCCGAGCTAAAAGAAACAAAGTTTCCTTTAGATCCGGGGAAAGTGACAGCTAATTCTCTGAGCTATAGTGAAGGAAAAAAAAAGCCGGCAATTGCATTTAAAAATCGACACCGACATACACTTCGAATTGCCCAAAAAATTCATTAAGAATTTGTAAACTGAGGCGTTGGTAATCCGAGGTCCGCCTGTAATCGAATGTTATTAAAAATTGGCCTTTGCTTTTCAGTCGGCAGCCACTGTCATTTTCTGCAATATGGCCACCTGGAGGCGCTCTGTACATGGACAGTATACACAACACCCCCCCCACCCCCACCCCCAACCCGCCCCAGATCACTGATTTTCCCAGAAGATACAAGTCAGATTTTGGGCATCCCCTGCAACAAGAACGCCATTTTTGGTGAGATACTTCCAAAGGGAAATCCCATCTAGAGGGATGCAGACCCCGCCACTTTCCTCATTCGAGCCCTGCAGGCGCAGCAGCTGATCGATCATTATAAAGTCGCTCCCGGTCGCACTCACTCAGCACAAACAAACAGATAATTCCTCAGAATAACAAAAGGAAGGAATCTGCAGTAAAGTTGGTGAAAATCCCTGCGATGTACAGAGGGAATTTTTTTTTTCTCAACAAAAGTGGAGTAAAACTTTAAATGTGTTTTTCCTGCAATCAGTGTAAGTACCTGAATGTGACCTGGTACCCACCTATTGCAGTCACTGTACAGCAGAGCTCAGACTGGGAGAGAGAGAAGCAGCAAAAGGAGTTGTGAGAGCCTAGAGACAGAGCGATGAGCTAATCCCTGTGCTTCTTCTCTCTTACTGTCCAATCACAGCCTGGGGGAGGGACAAAACCTGTCACTTAATGACAGCAGACATAAATCAGGTCACCCCCCCCACCAGAAATATTTGTGCTGTGTTGCAGAGCTTTCTATATCCTAGGACTGGATGGACAAATCCCGTGGCCCATAAAGTAGCCCCCTTCTATGTATTTAGCTGTTCGCCTATCATAGCCCACTTGTGTCTTGGCCCTGAGTGTGGGAATGGGGGAAGGAACTCAGCCAGGCCAGGTAAAGGGTCAATGGGGAGACTGGCTTGGGGGGGGGGGCAACAGAAATCTGGGGGGGGCACAGTCCACCCCAGCATCCCCCTAGATTTACTGGGAAAATGCCTGGTGTGCCCTATGGCCAGTCCAGGCCTGGCTCTATGTGATCTGCTTTGCTGACTGCATTCCCCTCTAATGGGACCCATTACTTAGGGCAGTGGTCTCCAAACTGCAGCCCGGGGCCGAATGTGGCCCTTTGCTTGCTTTTATTATTATTATTATTATACAGGATTTATGGAGCCAACAGTTTGCTCAGCGCTGTACAATATAACGAGAGACAATACAGCAACAATACAGTTCAATACAAGAGGGTTAGGAGGGTCTGATCCTGGGAGCTTACAATCTAAGAGGGAGGGGCTGATCCTGGGAGCTTACACTCTAAGAGATATCTGGCCCTTGGAGCACTGCTTCATTCACTGACACCAACGAAGGGGCACAATTCCTCCAGATGACACCAAAGATGGTGCACAGTTCCTCCAGATGACACCAACGAAGGGGCACAATTCCTCCCAATGACACCAAAGATGGGGCCCAATAACACCAGAGACAGGGCAAATTCTTTCCAATGACACCAGTGATGGGACACAATTCCTCGCATTTACACCAGTGATAGGGCACAATTTGCCCAATTACACCAACAATGGTGCCCAATGACACCAATGTTGGGGCACAATTCCTACCAATGTTGGGGCACAATTCCTACCAATGTTGGGGCACAGTTCCTACCAATGTTGGGGCACAATTCCTACCATTGTTGGGGCACAATTCCTACCAATAATGGGGACAAAATTCGTACCACCGACACCAACGATGGGCATGGTTTACTCCAACTGATGCCGGGACATTTTTTACTCCTGATGGCCACAGCCTGGCCCCCCTAAAGTCTGAAGGACAGTAAACTGGCCCTCTGTTTAGAAAGTTTGTAGACTCCTGACTTATGGCATCCCAGAGAATGGACTTCCTTATCTTTCAGGTATTTCAGATTAGGTAACAAGGTCAAGTTGACACCAGACTAATCCCATCATGTAGGAACCTCCAGGAGGACCAGCCAACAGACAGAAACTATAGGTGACTCCATTAACAATGGAACAAATACACAACGGTAGACACACAACACCTTCATTACAGGAAGAGACCTCAGCATCAGGTTGTGTTGAGCGGATTATATTAACATCTCCTTTATGTTCTCTGAGTCTAGGAAGCAATACTGGGACAGGTTCATTCAGTGCCCAGGGCAAGGATGCGGAACTGCACCCCTCCCCCGCTACTAACACATGTTGCAGAATGGGTGTCCTGCCCTACGATCATTTTCTGCCCCCCCCCTTGCTCTGTTACACCCAGGGCAGCTGCCCTCCTGCCCACCCCTTGTCCCGGCGCTGCTAGGAAAGGGGAAGGGGGGTGTTGAAGCAGTCAATGCTGGTTTGGGTACAGAGACACCAAATCTGTATCTTGGTTCTCCAGTTCTCAGAGTCTGTGTGTTTTGGGCATCTGAAGTAAAAGGTCCTCCCAGGCACAATAGAGCCCCCTCAGATGCCCGAGCCCATGTTCAATAGGCAAGAGGCTAGTCTGCAGTCCCCTCCAAAAGCCCCGCCCTGTTTGGGTCTTTGCAGAGGTAAAGGTCCTTTTTGCGGTGTCTTATTTTATCTGTTTTTAGACATATGAGGAATGTGATTGGCTTAGAAACAGTTTATAGCTACAGTGAAGGAAATGCGTATTTGCCCCCCCCCGATGTTGAATGTTCGCCCCTCACACAGAAGTGAGCACTCTAACAATGGAATGTTCGCCCCTCACACAGAAATGATCGGTCTAACAATGGAATGTTCGCCCCTCACACAGAAATGATCGGTCTAACAATGGAATGTTCGGTGTAACACTGAGAGACAGAATACAACAACAAATTCAGCAGAAATGCGTCTAACAAATGATGACGGATCTGCATGTTCATGAGGGAAAGAAGGATTTGATCCCCTATCATTCAGCAGGATTTCTGGCTCCCAGGTGTCTCTCATACAGGTAACAAGCTGAGATTAGAAGCAGTCTCTTAAAGGGAGTGCTGCTAATCTCACTGTGTTACCTGTATAAAAGACACCTGTCCACAGGAGCAATCAAACCATCAGATTCCAAACTCTTTACCATGGCAAAGACCAAAGAGCTGTCCAAGGATGTCAGGGACAAGATGGTAGACCTACACAAGGCTGGACTGGGCTACCAAACTATGGCCAAGCAGCTTGGTGAGAAGGTGACAACAGTTGGTGCAATCATTCACAAATGGAAGAAACACAAAACAAGTGTCAGTCTCCCTAGGTCTGGTGCACCATGCAAGATCTCACCTCGTGGAGTGTCAATGATCATGAGAACAGTGAGGAATCATCCCAGAACTACACGTGAGGATCTTGTCAATGATCTCCAGGCAGCTGGGACCACAGTCACCAAGAAAACAATTGGTAACACACTACGCCGACAAGGACTGAAATCCTGCAGTGCCCGCACGGTCCCTCTGCTCAAGAAAGCCCATGTCCAGGCCCGTCTGAAGTCTGCCACTGAACATCTCAATGATGCCGAGGAGGACTGGTGGGAAGTGTTGTGGTCAGAGGAGACCAAAATCCAGCTCTTTGGCATCAACTCAACTCGCCGTGTTTGGAGGAGGAGGAATGCTGCCTATGACCCAAGAACACCATCCCAACTGTGAAACATGGTGGTGGAAACATTGTGCTTTGGGGGGGGTTTCTGCTAAGGGGACAGGACAACTGCACCGCATCAAAGGGACGATGGACAGGGCAATGTATCATCAAATCTTGGGTGAGAACCTTCTTCCCTCAGCCAGGGCATTGAAAATGAGTGGTGGATGGGTGTTCCAGCATGACAATGACCCAAAACACACGGCCAAGGCAACAAAGGAGCGGCTCAAGAAGAAGCACATTAAGGTCCTGGAGTGGCCTAGCCAGTCTCCAGACCTTCATCCGATTGAAAATCGGTGGAGAAGCTGAAAGTTCAAGTTGCCAAACGTCAGCCACCAAACCTTAATGACTTGGAGAAGATCTACCAAGAGGAGTGGGCCAAAATCCCTCCTGAGATGTGTGCAAACCTGGGGGCCAACTCCAGGAAACGTCTGACCTCTGTGATGGCCAACAAGGGATTGGCCACCAAGTACTAAGTCATGTTCTGTGAAGGGGATCAAATCCTTCTTTCCCTCATGAACATGCAGATCAGTCATCATTTGTTAGACGCATTTCTGCTGAATTTGTTGTTGTATTCTGTCTCTCAGTGTTACACCGAACATTCCATTGTTAGACCGATCATTTCTGTGTGAGGGGCGAACATTCCATTGTTAGACCGATCATTTCTGTGTGAGGGGCGAACATTCAACATCAGCCGGGGAGCAAATACACATTTCCTTCACTGTATATATATATCAGTGAAAGCCTCAGAAAACATGGGAAGCCCTTCCTAAAGTTTCAGTGATGACTGATGATCTTCCAGAGCAATCCTCCGTGATGATCAGGACGGGGTGTGCTGCACAACACCAATTATCTCCTTGTGATACTCGGTTGTAATTCTTTGTAGCCTGCGTAGGCTGCCAATCAGATAATGGAGCCTGACCATTGTTATCCCAACGTGTGAAGAATGGAGGGCTTAGACCGCGTTACACGCTTGCCACATCCACTTTCCTCTTTTGGGACTTTAAAAACTCTTGAAAAAAAAACCAACCCCCTTTTGCCACGCTTTAATTATGTGGAATTACACGGAGAGAACATGGGACGTAATAAAGCTGTCAGGAGGCTTTTTCCCTCTGTGGACTCTCCTGGGCTCCAGTCCATAGAATGTTCCTCATTACAGAGGGCCCTTTCACCATCTTCCCTCAATCTCCAAGACTCTCAAAGACAAGACTTCCACCATTGTTTGAGCGACAATAAAACAACTTGTCAGGTTGACAGAGTAACTGTTATAAATTGTCCGTCTCGAGTTAATGAAATCTTATTTTGAAGTGGCGCACGTCATATATCACGGCCTACTGAGAGCTCGCCATTATCAGAGGGCGTCCGAGCTCTGGAGCGCCTAATAGATTGCAATGGAGATTTATCAGTCTCCTGGCTACTCCACCAGAAAATGGGGCTCCCGAGACAACTTTGGATCCAATTAAAAAGCGTGACGTTCACTTTCGTATGTTTACTGTGTGATCCTCATTTCCCAGCTACAGTCAATGCCAAAAATCTTGTCTCCCACCCGGCATGTCTGTCAGATAACGCACCACTTCACCCAGAAAATTGTTGCCATGATAAATGTTTCGGCATTCTCATGTTTCTTTCTTGTGTTTGTATCGGCATGACGCAAAAAAGTGCAGAAACAAAAACCTAAATCTGACCCATTCTACGCAAAACCCCAAAAACGGACCGGACAAAATTATTGGCACCTTCCATGTAATATTTGGTAGCATGCCCCTTGGAGAAAATACCTGAAATAAATGTCTTCCTGTGACCATCAATGAGTTCCTTCCACCTCTCCACTGGAATTTTGGATCGCTCTTCTTTCGCCAACTGCTCCAGGTCCCTCAGATTGGAAGGGTTCCTTTTCTCAGGTGCATTATGTGGGATCTATTATGTGGGGGTGCCAATATTTTTGGCCATGACTGTGTATGCTGTATGCCTATAAAAGGACAAAGGAATGTTAAAGTGACACTAAAGCTTTGGGTTTCCTTTTCTAAAATAACAAACACCTCTATACTTACCTGCTCTGTGCAGTGGTTTTCAACAGAGCAGCCCCGATCCTCTTCTTTTTAGGCCCCCGCCAGCACTCCTGGCTCCTCCCCCTTAGGCAGTGCCCACAGGAAAAGCCCTTCACCCTGGGGGCACCGCTGCGTGCTCATCCCCAAGCTGCAACTTTATTAGCCCATAAGACACATAAAGCCGTGGCTTGGCTCCACCCCCCGCTCTCTCCTCATTGGCTCACTGGTTGTCATTGACAGCAGGGGGAGCCAACTGCACTTGAAGGTTTCACAGTTTATTTTCCTTTAGTAAATCAACCCCCAAGGCTAGATTGGAATTTATTTATTACCAACAGGAAATCAGTAACTGATACCAACAGATACCAATTTTGTATAAAATAATAAATAACTGGAGGACCAAATGTCTCTTCACCAGAACCAGAAAACCAGGGAGGTCCTAATAAAAGGCCGGTACTGGGAACTAAAGGTCCATCAGTCTCTCTGAATCCCTCCCACTGGCCAGTGTATTGGTAATCGTTGGGGCCCAACTTGCAGGGTTGGAGCGCTCAGACTTGAATAGATCCCACAATAACAAGCGTAAGCATGCAAACTGTACCATGAAAATAAGTGACACTGTCCCTTTAAGAAGTGGACAGAAGGTTGTGGCCAGCGGCCTCTCACCACCAAATGAGCTGTAATTACACCTCCTCCCGCTCTCTATCTGGGCCCGGTATTTCGGCTGTGACTCTGGAAATGACAATCTCTCACAGTACTGGTGACCTCAGCAGTGGCTCCGGACCTGGCAGTGGCATTCTCTCATAGTTGTGACCTCTTTGTAGACATGGCAGCAGAGTCTTTATCTCCGACACAGCAACTCATATGGATAGTCCTCTCTCACTATCCCCATGCAACTGCCCCAATCCTGGGTTTCTCCTGCCTTTTCCTCCTCCAGATCCCTCTCCTCCTGGGACTTGTGGTTCCATTCCATCCTTGGCATAATAGAAAGATGTCTTCTTGGAACTACATTTTTTTCATAGTCACTTTGACTAGGATCACATTGTAATGGCTAGATGACTGAGTCAGAGTAACTTCAAAACTGCAGCTCTTATTGGATGTTCCCGGGTTGAGATGGTCAGGACTGACCAAAAATGGTCCAAGGAAGAAAAACTGGCCAAATGGCAACAGGATCATAGGCAGCCAAAGCTCATTGATAGACACCAGGAGCAAAGGTTGGCCTGTGTAGTCCGATCCAATAGAAGAGTTACTGGAGGTCAAATTGTTGAAAAAGTGAATGCTGGTTCTGATATAAAGGTGTCAGAACACACAGAGCATTGCAGTATGTTGTGTATGGGGTTGTGTAGTCGCAGACTGGCTAGGGTGCCCATGTTGACCTGTGTCCACAGCCAAAAGCTCCTACAATGGATACGTGAGCATCAGAACTGGACCACGGAGCAATGGAAGAAGGTGTCCTGGACTGATGAATTTAGGAATGGTTTGAAGAACACAACAACGAGTTGGAGGTGTCGACTTGGCCTCCAAATTCTCCAGATCTCAATCCAATCAAGCATCTGTGGGATGTGCTGGGAAAAAAGATCCAATCCATAGAGGCCCCACTTCACAACTCACAGGACTTAAAGGATCTGCTACTAACGGCTTGGTGCCAGGTACTACAGAATACCTTCAGAGGTCTAGTGGAGTCCATTTCTCAACGGGTTATGTTGGGTGGTCATAACGTTTGACTGATCTGTGTGTATTTTTTTAGCCATTAGAATGCAACTCATCAACATTTGTGTCCAGTTGTTATCCAGTGTTATACGCCATTCTTCATATTAGCTAATATTTGAATACTGGCGGAAATTTGTATTTGTAATTTGAAGCCCTGAAGAAGGGCTTTCAACCCTAAAATGCTTTGGCTTTTTATGATACAAGAGTTTAAATAACTCAGATCTGGACTCTTCTAGTGCTTTCCTTACCACACACCAAGCAGTAAAAACCTGATGGGTTCTAACCCTTTCACACTATCCAAATCTAAAATAAAATGGTTTTAGATACATTTTACAAACAGAAAAATTCTGCCTTTTGCTTTCTTATCAGACGAAATGGAGAAATGAGGTGTCAGGGTCAGGAGCTCCAGACCTCTGTGTAGGGTTTCCACATTGCTTCTAATCTAGATATCAGTTCTCCTCCTCATCATTCTTAGGACAGCTCATTTAAATGCTGTGTTATCTGATGGACGAGGACCCACCACCAGGCTTCTCCAAGTCCATCTAGTCCTTTTCCCTTTCTTATAGTCCAATTGAGCTTTTAGTTTAAATTTGCCAAAACATTTCAGGAGCATCAAAACAAAATTTGTACAAAGTTACAGATCATTTTCTTTAGAAAACAGCCACAACCTGAGTAGAAATGCTTATGACCTGCCAGCATTCTGTGGAGAAGGACCCTTGCTCTTTCCGTGGAAGCAGTGGTCTTTCTGTAGTGACTTTGCCTATACCTGAGATGATGTCATCAGTCTGCTGCGGGCAGGTGGAAGCATTTAATTTGTGAATCTAGCCCATAATTGCACAGGCACCGGGATTTATATGATTGTCTCATCTCTGAGTAAGCATCTCAGTCCAGGAAGTAGATGGTGAACATGGATGATGCCTGAAAAAAGATGAAGACATTGCCAGGCTGTGGAGTTAAGGTGGGAAAAATAGTTAGTGGAGTGAAAATGTTTTCTGAGCCTTGTGGGAGAACTAGGTCCTCACCCAGGAACATGTGAATCTTATGTGAATCGGCATTTCCCTTCGGAGGAATGCTGTCTGCACCATTCTTTGTTGGTTCCACCAGGAAAACTGAATAATTCTAAGGAGAGAATGGCTTGTTAGTAGGCAAAAAAAACAAACTTTTCCAACCATGAAAAATGGAACTAAACTTAAAATGGACTGTTTTATAAACCTTCCTTCAGTGAAGAGAAGTTCAGGGTTAGAATTCAGGGGAGAAAACGTGGTTAGGAAACTGGTAGTGGCCAGGAGAAGGAGGGTCAACTAGTCTGGTGGTAGCCATGAGAAGGAGGGTCGGCCAGCCTGGAGGTGGCCAGGTGTTGGAGGGTTGGCTGAACTGGTGGTGGCCAGGAGAAGGAGGGGTGGCCAGTCTGGTGGTGGCCAGAAGAGGGAGGGCCAGCCAGCCTGGTGGTGACGAGGAGAAAAAGGGTTGCCCAGCTTGGTGGTGGCCAGAAGAGGGAGGGAGGGCCAGCCAGCCTGGTGGTGGTGAGAAGGAGGGTTGGCCAGCCTTGCGGTGGCCAGGAAAAGGAGAGTCAGGCAGCCTGGTGGTGGCCAGGAGAAGGAGTGTCGTCTAACCCGGTGGTGGTGGTAGTGATAAGTCCCTTGTCTGCACCACAAGTCTTGGAGCCCCATTACCTGTGTTTTTTGGCCCAGGTCTTTGTTTCAACCCCCAACTATGCTGTAACAAGAAAATGTATTCCTTCTGTGAGTAAAAAGACGTTCAGGAAAGAAGTACGGAGACTTGGTTAGGAAACTGGTGGTGGCCAGGAGAAAGAAGGGCAGTCAGGCTGGTGGTGACAAGGAGTTGGAGGGTCAGCCAGCTTGCTGGTGGCCAGGAGAAAGAGGGTCAGCCAGCCTTGTGGTGGCCAGGAGAAAAAGGACCGGCCAGCCTAGTGATAGCCAGAAGGAGAGTCGGCCAGCCTTGTGCTGGCCAGGAAAAAGGAGGGGCAGGAAGCCTGGTGGTGGCCAGGAGAAGGAGTGTGTGCCAGCCTGGTGGTGGTGGTGATGAGTCCCTTGGCTGCACCACAAGCCTTTTAGCCCCATCCCCACTACTGAGCTCAACTGCAGCAGGGGAAGCACACTGCACAAGTGAGAAGTTTGAATAGCCCCCTGCATCCTGCTATTTGCAGGTCAGGCTGGACATTAAAGACGTGGGCTCCTCAGTAGCCGATCTGGACCATTCTGAGTTCATCCAGAGAAGGAGAGAGTGCACTATGCACTGGCACTGAATGGCCAGGAGTGGCTGCTACTGAGCTCAGTTGGAGCTGGGACAGCACACTGCAAAACATACAGCTTGAACTGCCTGGAGCAGCCACTAAGGGGAGCACAATGATACTGTCCTGCTGACCCTGCAAATGGCAAGATGGAGGGGGATCAAGGGTCTGGTGTTTTTTATGGAGTGCCCCCCCCCCCCAACTGATGCATGTGTAATGGGAGGACACATAGCATTTAAAACAGGAGGAGCCCCGGTGGGTACTCTAAGGAGAATATGGAATTGCATTTTGAGGATTTTGGGAAAATCTTGCTAAAGGTGAACTAACACTTTAAGGCACAAAGTATAAATACGTAAATGAGGATCAGATCTGAGCATTGTTTTGGTTGGACATGTAAGTTTGATGCAATCAGTGTATTGGCTGTACCAGTATTATTAGTATTATACAGGATTTATATAACGCCAACAGTTTGATCAGCGCTGAACAATATAAACCAGAAGGTCAACCTTTCTCAACTAGGGTTCTGTGGAACTCCAAAGTTCCTCTAGAGGTTGCTAGGGGTTTCTTGAGTAATGAGCAATTTCCCATTTCTCATGAGTAACCACTGACGCCACTGATCTATTTAGCTATTTGTAAAGAGGGATTCTTCCCACTGATCCCCAATTTAAGGGACATTCTTCCCACTGACCCCCAATGTAAGGGGCATTCTTCCCACTGACCCCCAATGTAAGGGACATTCTTCCCACTGACCCCCAATGTAAGGGACATTCTTCCCACTGACCACCAATGTAAGGGACATTCTTCCCACTGACCCCCAATGTAAGGGACATTCTTCCCACTGACCCCCAATGTAAGGGACATTCTTCCCACTGATCCCCAATGTAAGGGACATTCTTCCCACTGATCACCAATGTAAGGGACATTCTTCCCACTGATCACCAATGTAAGGGACATTCTTCCCACTGACCCCCAATGTAAGGGACATTCTTCCCACTGACCCCCAATGTAAGGGACATTCTTCCCACTGACCCCCAATGTAAGGGACATTCTTCCCACTGACCACCAATGTAAGGGACATTCTTCCCACTGACCCCCAATGTAAGGAACATTCTTCCCACTGACCCCCAATGTAAGGGACATTCTTCCCACTGATCCCCAATGTAAGGGACATTCTTCCCACTGATCACCAATGTAAGGGACATTCTTCCCACTGATCACCAATGTAAGGGACATTCTTCCCACTGACCCCCAATGTAAGGGACATTCTTCCCACTGACCCCCAATGTAAGGGACATTCTTCCCACTGACCCCCAATGTAAGGGACATTCTTCCCACTGACCCCCAATGTAAGGGGCATTCTTCCCAATGACCACCAATGTAAGGGACATTCTTCCCACTGATCACCAATGTAAGGGGCATTCTTCCCACTGACCCCCAATGTAAGGGGCATTCTTCCCACTGATCACCAATGTAAGGGACATTCTTCCCACTGACCCCCAATGTAAGGGACATTCTTCCCACTGACCCCCAATGTAAGGGACATTCTTCCCACTGACCCCCAATGTAAGGGACATTCTTCCCACTGACCCCCAATGTAAGGGACATTCTTCCCACTGATCACCAATGTAAGGGACATTCTTCCCACTGACCCCCCCCAATGTAAGGGACATTCTTCCCACTGACCTCCAATGTAAGGGACATTCTTCCCACTGACCCCCAATGTAAGGGACATTCTTCCCAATGACCACCAATGTAAGGGACATTCTTCCCACTGACCCCCAATGTAAGGGACATTCTTCCCACTGATCACCAATGTAAGGGACATTCTTCCCACTGATCACCAATGTAAGGGACATTCTTCCCACTGACCCCCAATGTAAGGGACATTCTTCCCACTGACCCCCAATGTAAGGGACATTCTTCCCACTGACCCCCAATGTAAGGGACATTCTTCCCACTGGCCCCCAATGTAAGGGACATTCTTCCCACTGATCACCAATGTAAGGGACATTCTTCCCTCTGACCCCCAATGTAAGGGGCATTCTTCCCACTGACCCCCAATGTAAGGGACATTCTTCCCACTGACCCCCAATGTACGGGACATTCTTCCCACTGACCCCCCATGTACAGGACATTCTTCCCACTGACCCCCAATGTAAGGGACATTCTTCTCACTGACCCCCAATGTAAGGGACATTCTTCCCACTGACCCCCAATGTAAGGAACATTCTTCTCACTGACCCCCAATGTAAGGGACATTCTTCCCACTGACCCCCAATGTAAGGGACATTCTTCCCACTGATCCCCAATGTAAGGGACATTCTTCCCACTGACCCCCAATGTAAGGGACATTCTTCCCACTGACCTCCAATGTAAGGGACATTCTTCCCACTGACCCCCCAATGTAAGGGACATTCTTCCCACTGACCACCAATGTAAGGGACATTCTTCCCACTGACCCCCAATGTAAGGGACATTCTTCCCACTGATCACCAATGTAAGGGACATTCTTCCCACTGACCCCCAATGTAAGGGACATTCTTCCCACTGACCCCCAATGTAAGGGACATTCTTCCCACTGACCCCCAATGTACGGGACATTCTTCCCACTGACCCCCAATGTAAGGGACATTCTTCCCACTGACCCCCAATGTACGGGACATTCTTCCCACTGACCCCCAATGTACGGGACATTCTTCCCACTGACCACCAATGTAAGGGACATTCTTCCCACTGATCACCAATGTACGGGACATTCTTCCCACTGACCCCCAATGTACGGGACATTCTTCCCACTGACCCCCAATGTAAGGGACATTCTTCCCACTGACCATCAAGCTAATGTACCACAAGTATTACTTATTATCTAGGGGGTCCCTGAGACCACAGAGTTCATTTCAGGGTTCCTCTGTGTTACAAAGGCTGGGAAAGGCTGCCGATGACATCATAATATCTTCAGATCTGCTGCGATGGGTTCTCACGAAATTCCGTCACCGTAACCCAAGGCGAACGTTCGCCCCAACCGCAACATTGTTTCCCTTTAAATCTTCTGCTGCTATTTTTGGAAGCCTTTTTCTTCTTCTTCTCCTGAACTGCAGGTGACAAGACTTGTTAAAATGTGAGTTTTAAAAATTATCTGCAGCAGATGGGGATGAGATCAGTTGCTCGCATGTAGGTGGAAAATCTGTGCTGAAGTCATCAGCGCTCCCCTGTGTAATCCTACCTGTGTTAGGCTGCGGGGAGATCTGTTTTCTTACTGCGATGTGATATTGAGAAACAAATCAGCGAGGTAAGCGGTATCGCAGACCGGGAAATCGGTGTCAATGCGTTTAAATAAGACATGCAAAGCAGACCATCGGCCCGGCTTCCAAGAAACATGGTTTTCACATTAAAATAAAAAAAAAAAAGGAGAAGAAAGAAAAAAAATGAATATTCAGAGATGCTAATGGTTTTATCGACATGGAAAAAGAATGTCGTTTTTAGAAGGGATTTGCTGTGTGATTGTATCTTTTGTATCGTTTAATAGGCTGTTGGCTGAGCCGGCCGAAGAGAATGTGAAATGTCGCTTTTAATAATTGTCTGTTAATCTACGGCCCGGCGCTCTGCAGATGAATGTCTGTCGCTTGGCTACAATTATCAACGATTTATTCAGAAACTTCCTATCCAGAGATACTACAATCCCGAATCCTTCATTCTTCTCAAACCTCCAGAAATCAGCGTTCATTCTCCGTGATGTCATCGCTCTCTAGTGATTGGATAGGCTGCATTCTCAGTGATGTCACCGCTCTCTAATGATTGCATAGGCTGCATTCTCCGTGATGTCATCGCTCTCTAGAGATTGGATAGGCTGCATTCTCAATGATGTCACTGTTCTCTAGTGAATGGATAGGCTGCATTCTCGGTGATGTCATCGCTCTCTAGTGAATGGATAGGCTGCATTCTCAATGATGTCACCGCTCTCTAGTGAATGGATAGGCTGCATTCTCCGTGATGTCATCGCTCTCTAGTGAATGGATAGGCTGCATTCTCAATGATGTCACCGCTCTCTAGTGAATGGATAGGCTGCATTCTCGGTGATGTCATCGCTCTTTAGTGATTGGATATGGTGCATTCTCAGTGAGGTCACCGCTCTCTAGTGATTGGATAGGCTGCATTCTCAGTGATGTCATCGCTCTCTAGTGAATGGATAGGCTGCATTCTCGGTGATGTCACCGCTCTCTAGTGATTGGATAGGCTGCATTCTCAGTGATGTCACCGCTCTCTAGTGATTGGATAGGCTGCATTCTCGGTGATGTCATCGCTCTCTAGTGATTGGAGAGGCTGCATTCTCAGTGATGTCACCGCTCTCTAGTGATTGGATAGGCTGCATTCTCTGTGATGTCATCGCTCTCTAGTGAACGGATAGGCTGCATTCTCAGTGATGTCATCGCTCTCTAGTGATTGGATAGGCTGCATTCTCAGTGATGTCACCGCACTCTAGTGAAGAAGTACGCCTCCACTGTACAGTCACAAGGCTCCCCATGTGGATGTAAAGCTGGGTTTCCTGAACACGTCCTCTTCCCAGGTGTTTCTCCTCCCCGGTCCTCGCTCTGTACTGGTCTTCGCTCCCTTATCACTCATGCGTTGCTTGGCACGGCCCGCTTTCCTTGCAGATTTCATACAGAAGACGATGTCATCGGCCCCCTCGGGGGGTTTGGACCACAGCTGGGTTCTGGCACTTTGCATCCACAGAATTGTTAACACAAACAGAAAATAAAAATTCTGGGAAAAAAGAAGCCGGCTCTTATAAATGCAGAAAAGAAAATCGCCAGAAAACAAAACAGACAATCAAAGGAGCCCGGCTCATGTAACAAACGGCTTTCTCTCTTTTTTCTTTTTGTTAGATGAAGGATCTTTTAAACCTCATTTGAATAATATCCGACGGAGATGTTTTCTTTGAAACCGCGCTCAATGTAAATACGTCTTATTGCCGGGAAGCATTTGTTTGTATTTGGTGGAAGTTTTTTCCTCTTTAGTTCTTGGCAGCTGAAATGTACGATGATGTCATTGCGTGGAGGGGATATTTTTCTGGTCTTCCTGCACAGCATGGGGCAGAGGAACTACAGAGAAAAAGAAAGAAGAAAGAAGAAGAAAAAGAAAGAAGAAGGAAGAAGAGAAGGAGGAGGAAGAGGGGGGACAAGAAGGAGGGACAAGGAGGAGGAGGAAGAGGGACAAGGAGGAGGAGGGACGAGGAGGAGCAAGGGACGAGGAGGAGGAAGAGGAGGAAAAGGAGAAGAAGGAGAAGGAAAAAGAGGAGGGGGAGGAAAAGGAGGAGGGGGAGGAGGAGGAGGAAAAGGAGAAATAGAATGAGGAGAAGGGGGGAGGGGAGGAGGAGGAGAAGAAGGAAGAGGAGGAGGATAAGGGGGAGGAGGAGGAGAAGGAGGATAAAGGGGAGGAGGAGGAGAAGAAGAAGGAGGAGGAGGAAAAGGAGAAGAAGGAGAAGGAAAAAGAGGAGGAGGAGGAAAAGGAGAAATAGAATGAGGAGAAGGGGGGAGGGGAGGAGGAGGAGAAGAAGGAAGAGGAGGAGGATAAGGGGGAGGAGGAGGAGAAGGAGGATAAAGGGGAGGAGGAGGAGAAGAAGAAGGAGGAGGAGGAAAAGGAGAAGAAGGAGAAGGAAAAAGAGGAGGGGGAGGAAAAGGAGGAGGGGGAGGAGGAGGAGGAAAAGGAGAAATAGAATGAGGAGAAGGGGGGAGGGGAGGAGGAGGAGAAGAAGGAAGAGGAGGAGGATAAGGGGGAGGAGGAGGAGAAGGAGGATAAAGGGGAGGAGGAGGAGAAGAAGAAGGAGGAGGAGGAAAAGGAGAAGAAGGAGAAGGAAAAAGAGGAGGAGGAGGAAAAGGAGAAATAGAATGAGGAGAAGGGGGGAGGGGAGGAGGAGGAGAAGAAGGAAGAGGAGGAGGATAAGGGGGAGGAGGAGGAGAAGGAGGATAAAGGGGAGGAGGAGGAGAAGAAGAAGGAGGAGGAGGAAAAGGAGAAGAAGGAGAAGGAAAAAGAGGAGGGGGAGGAAAAGGAGGAGGGGGAGGAGGAGGAGGAAAAGGAGAAATAGAATGAGGAGAAGGGGGGAGGGGAGGAGGAGGAGAAGAAGGAAGAGGAGGAGGATAAGGGGGAGGAGGAGGAGAAGGAGGATAAAGGGGAGGAGGAGGAGAAGAAGAAGGAGGAGGAGGAAAAGGAGAAGAAGGAGGAGGAGGGGGAGAAGGAGGAAGAGGAGGAGAAGGAAGAGGAGGGGGGGAGAGGAAAAGGAGAAGGGGGAAAAGAAAATGAGGAGAGGGAGAAGGAGAGGAAGAATGAGAAAGAAGAAGGAGGAGGAGAAGGAAAAAAGGAAGAGAAGGAAAAGGAGGAGGAGAAGGTGGAGGGGGAGAAGGGGTGGGGGAGTGGTAGAAGGAGGAGGAGAAGGAAAAGGAGTGGGAGGGAGAGAAGGAAGAGGAGAAGGAAAAGGAGAAAGAGAATGAGGAGAAGGGGGAAAAGGAGAAGAAAGAGAAGGAAAGGGAGGAGGGGGAGAAGGAAGAGGAGGAGGAGAAGAAGGAGAAGGAGACAGTGAAGGAGAACGGTGAGGAGGAGAAGGAAAAAGAGGAAAAGGAGAAGAAGGAGAAGGAAAAGGTGAAGAAGGAGAAGGAAAGGGAGGAGGGGGAGAAGGAGAATGAGCAGGAGGAGAAGGAGACTGAGGAGGAGGAGAAGGAAGAGGAGGAGGAGAAGGAAGAGGAGGAGGAGAAGAAGGAGAAGGAGACAGTGAAGGAGAAGGATGAGGAGGAGAAGGAAAAAGAGGAAAAGGAGAAGAAGGAGAAGGAAAGGGAGGAGGGGGAGAAGGAGAATGAGCAGGAGGAGAAAGAGACTGAGGAGGAGGAGAAGAAGGAGAAGGAGACAGTGAAGGAGAAAGAGGAGAAGGAGGAGCAGGAGGAGAAAAGAAAAGTTGCTGCACAATGCTGCCCATCTTCTGCCCATCTATTTGTTTTGGTCAGTTTTATATTGCTCAGTAATCCTTTCATTCTCCCAAAAAGTATTAGAATTCGTTTTCACCGTTATTGCAATTTCTATCTGCAAAATATATGATTTGCATTTTTTTTAGTGAAAGTTAAAGCTGTACTCCAGAATAGGTAAATATGGGTCATGTGTCTTCTTCATGAATTGTGTATTTCTCCCAGATCTGGGCCATCATCCAGGGTGAGACTTCCTGGAATTAAGACTGCCCACTGCTGCCCTCTCTCCTTGTGCAGGGGGACTGGTCTTGTCTCCGCCCCCTCCTGTAGTTTTCAGCCTGAAGTATGTGAAGATTACTGGGCCCCTCCTAGAGCTTTGCTCTCTCCCCCTAACCCTAGTCTAGGGTCAAGTCTATAATACACCTAAAGCACACATCTGCTGCATGCAGGCTCATTAGGACATTGTTGAGTGCACCAACATTTCTTAAAAGGCCCCAACGTCAGCCTGAAGAAGAAACAAGGACTAAGGACTGCCCACAAATCCCATCCAGCCCCTTCTACCCATTCTCATCGTCTCTAAATCTGATTGTGCTTACCAGACAGTTTTAGGTGGATCATAGCCGCCATTAGTGTCAGTATTGGCAGTGGTGGCAGTATGGCTCCTGTGCTTTGTAGAATACATCTTATCACTGCTCACTGCTGCACTTCAGGTGTTGTTGTTACTGTTTATGCTGATCAGATTGTGATAGTACCTTTGTTGTTCATTTTCCTTTCTAGCTTTATTGGGTAACAATATAATATGTATTTTTTTACTAATTGATTTAACATCTGTTTGTGTGAAACTGTATTCTTGCTGAGTTCAAGATAACTGTCGGTGACTTCTCGTGATATTGTGTGTAGTGAAATCAACCTGGTGTGTCAGAGGTTCAGGTCTTTGAGAAGGTCTAAGAACAGAGCAGACCCATCTTAATCAGCGGCTCCTTTGGGGGGGAAGCACTACATACTGTAGCACCATCTAGTTTAGCAAGATAGGATTTTTGTGAGTCAGAGGCTTATTAGAAGCCTGGGATGAGCGAGCGCACCAAAAACGTACCAAACATGTCACATGTCCTTTTTCCCCGGTGACCAGAGAAGAAAACCACACAAAACGCACGTGAAAATTTCACGCAATGCATTGGAAATGTGCTATAAATGCGATATGCGGTTTCAAAAAAAGTATATTGTGCTTTTAAGTGCATTGGTGTGAATAGGCCCTACATGTCTCAATGTACCATTGGCTGGTCACAGTTTGGCCACGTTAGGGCACATTAGGGGGCCCCATGAGATGCCCCTGGTACCTTTCTCATAGGCTTTTTTGAGTTTGGGCAAGGACACAGGGGCCCCATGATCCCCTATTGCCCGGGGGCCCCATGAGTTGTCAGTCCGCCCTTGATCTGGAGTGAATTGTGCCCATAGGGCCAATAAATGTCGCCAATAGGGTTCCCTTTCACATCCCTGTTCAATGTTCTGTTGTATGCTGCACAGGTACTCTTCACTGTGGCTTTCTTTCTGACTCTGATTTGTGGGGCCTGTATACCAAGGGTTACCGCAGGTGGAAAGAGGATTCATCAGGTGCAAACACTTTCTCTGACCAAATGAATGACAGTGGTGGGTGTGGCCTATGTTATATAAAGTGCCCTGATGATCAGTGTATATGTCCCCTCCGCGGAAAGCCGATTACCAGCTCTCCTCTCCCCTCCTCTGTCAGCGTGACAGCTCAAGAGGAGAGAAATGCCGATAACCGGCATTTCCGTGTTTACATGTGATCAGCTGTGATTGGACATAGCTGATCACATGACCGAGCCAACATCTTCGGCTCTTTCCGTGATCCGCTGTGTCTGAGGGACACAGCGCACCGGCGATCGGCGCACTGCGCGCTCCCTGAGCCGCGCATGCACAGTGAGAATGAAAGGACGTCATATGACGTCGTATCAGAACGAGAGAACCACCTTGAGCCCGTCATTGGACTATATGGCGGGCCGGAGGTGGTTAAAGAGTTGCCGTGGTGGGTGTGGCCTATGTTATTTAAAGATTTGCTGTGGTGGGTGTGGTCTATGTTATATAAAGAGTTGCAGTGGTGGGTGTGGCCTATGTTATTTAAAGAGTTGCTGTGGTGGGTGTGGTCTATCTTATTTAAAGAGTTGCTGTGGTGGGTGTGGTCTATGTTATTTAAAGACTTGCTGTGGTGGGTGTGGCCTATGTTATTTAAAGAGTTGCTATGGTGGGTGTGGTCTATGTTATTTAAAGAGTTGCTGTGGTGGGTGTGGTCTATGTTATTTAAAGAGTTGCTGTGGTGTGTGTGGTCTATGTTATTTAAAGAGTTGCTGTGGTGGGTGTGGCCTATGTTATTTAAAGAGTTGTTGTGGTGGGTGTGGTCTATGTTATATAAAGAGTTGTTGTGGTGGGTGTGGTCTATGTTATTTAAAGAGTTGCTGTGGTGGGTGTGGCCTATGTTATTTAAAGAGTTGCTGTGGTGGGTGTGGTCTATGTTATATAAAGAGTTGCCGTGGTGGGTGTGGCCTATGTTATTTAAAGAGTTGCTGTGGTGGGTGTGGTCTATGTTATTTAAAGAGTTGCTGTGGGGGGTGTGGTCTATGTTATATAAAGAGTTGCAGTGGTGGGTGTGGCCTATGTTATATAAAGAATTTATTGTTCTTCCTAACTATACAGGTGGCACAGACACAAGCATACACCCAGGGCCACTGTTGGATATCACGGGGCCCCGTACAGCCTACCTGACAGCCTCCCACCGCCAGAGAAAATATTCAAATTATATTTATGGAAAAAATGCACTAAAAACTTTATTAATGGACATAATCCCAACCATATTCCTGTGAAATCTAAATGGTAAAACTGTACTGAGTTATAAATCAAGCTGTGTGTGTAATGGAGGTCTTGGGGCTCATTCACATGGGTGCTGTGGCCTGTAGAGTGGGAATCAGTGGTTGGTTTTTGTGGCTATCGCCGTTTGCAGGCAACTTATGTTTCACTATGGAAATGCTGCAGGTCCTAATTTGAAAGGCATATGGGTGCAGGTGTACAGCCCTGAACACAGACAGTGAGCATTCAGGGCCACTTCCCCACACCTTCACACCTGTCAGATGACAACCAGTGTTCATACAGCTGCTGTGTCCCCATAGTGTAACAGGTGGCTCCAGCCACATAAACAACCTTCTCATTCATACTGTACAGGACAGAGGACCCGTGTGAATGGGGCATTTGTGTCAGGAAATAAATAGTTAAATACAAAGGGGGGGAGGGGGTCAAGTTGTATAAGGAGAGAGGTTTAAGGGCTCGTTCACACTTTAATTTATTTCTAATGCCGGCCATAGACGGGTCAAAAATCGGCCGATTTTTCGACCAAAAAAAAATAAAAAATCGGCCGATTTTCGCACTGTTAGTGGGTTAATTGGTTGGCCGTTTTTCAGGGTTTTTGCACATTTTTTTTTAGCAGTCATGTTGGAAAATTCACAGCCGATTTTGACGATCGGCCAATTTTCCTGGCAATGATGGGCAAATCGGCCAATCATTTTACCGATATAAAATCTGCGTCGTGACCTGGAAGAAAAGAGAAGAAGTCCGCTCTTATATTTTATATGGAAAAGTCTTGCAGTTGCAACAAATGTATCCAAATAAAAACACTGTAATCCAAATAAAGTATTTGTATTGCTGTCACATTGTATGGTGCGCTCCCCTGTCTCTGCAAGGGACAGACGTTATGGGGTTAATGCCGGCCACAGACGGGTCGAAAATCGGACAATTTTTTTAACGTTGGTGGTAACGTCGGCCAATCAAACAACCGATTTTTCTTTTTTTAAAAAAAAAATTGGCCGATGTTTGACTCGTCTATGGCCTGCGTAACTCTTGCCAAATGCCCCTATAGCGTTAGACAGGCATTTGGGAAGCAGTTTTAATGCTCCTCAAATGCTCCCCAAACGCCCTCTGCGTGGTTTTGGGGCATTTGATAGGCGTTTGCCAAGCGTTAAAACTGCACCACAAATGCCTGTAATGAAGTTAAATGGTATTAACACCCCACAAATGCCTCGCAACCGCACCGCAAATGCCTGCCAGGCGTTTGAGGAGCAGCACCATAGACTTGAATGGGAGGCAGGGGTGGACTGACAACTCATGGGGCCCCCTGGGCAATAGGGGATCATGGGGCCCCTGTGTCCTCTCCCACACAGAAGTCCTGTGATCTCTAGGAGGAATCCCGTGGTCTCTAGGAGGAGTCCCATGGTCTCTAGGAGCAGTCCCGTGATCTCTAGAAGTCCTGTGCAGGGGCGGACTGACAACTCATGGGGCCCCTGGGCAATAGGGGATCATGGGGCCCCTGTGTCCTTGCCCAAACTCAAAAAAGCCTATGGAAAAGGTACCAGGGGCATCTCATGGGGCCCCCTACTGACCCCCGGCACTGGGGCAGTGCCCGAGTACCCAAATGGTCAGTCTGCCCCTGATGGGAGGCTTCAACTCCTCCTGACATGACATGAGGTGCCAGTTTTGCTGCAATGCAACGCTGACGCTTCAGTGTGAACAGCACTGTGTGCTGCAGAATGTTTATAGGCGTTTGAGAAAGTTAAAAACGCTTCCCAAACGCCTGTCTGATGCCTGCTGACAAAGCTACTGTGAACGTAGCCTTAGAGAAAAAAAACAAAGTTGTAATGAAATATAAACAGAAGGAAAATTGAAAGTTTCAAACTTGTCAGAAGAACAGGACGCAGGTAAGATTCACTCCCATTGATTGATCAATATTCCTGGCACTGACAGAACCCTGGAAATTGATCTCCATATTTTGGGCCTTCACAAATGTCAAGGAGCTTACAATCTAAGACCAGAAACGCAGACATATAGTAGGCCCAACTAATCTAACAGCATGTATTTGGAGTGTTGGCAGAAACACACCCGTGCAGGGAAAGCATGCAAACTCCAGACAGGTGCGGCCATGACTGGGATTAGAACCCGTGACCCAAGTGCTGTAAGTTCTGAGTTCTATCCACTAACCACTGTAGGAGACAGAGTGTGAGCTGCAATGTAGAATAGTTACATGATTAAAGAGAAAGAAGATATATCCAGGGGCAGACTGACCATTCGAGCACTGCCCAAGGTCAGTAGGGGGCCCCATGAGTTGTCAGTCCGCCCCTAAATATATCGGGAAATTAGAACTAGACATTCCCAATTATTTGAGATAAAAGTGTGAAAATGTTTGACATTTGAAAATAGAATGTATGGCATTCATTAGGAAATGCTTTAGCTGGCCGATCCTTTTTGGAGAAAAAAAAAAATTATAATCTAGGTGTCCTTTTAAATTATAAGTATTCTCATATGCAAACAGAAAAACGGCAACAGGACAAAGCCCGCGGTTGTGCGCCAACTAGCGAACATATCCGGTATTGCATCTAAAAATGTGCCAGACGCGATTCCGGATTTACTAACAGGAAAGAGTCTACAAAGTAGACTCTGTTCAATGAGTTTGCTAGATGCCTTTCTGATGACTGACAGGTCTAGATTGATTGAATTGAGTCCGCCTGAATGTTCAGCGTCTGCTGGTACACTCAATTCTTAGTAAATCAGGGCCAGAGTGTTCACACAGTCCAAAATCTCACAGTTTTCCTCTCACCACAGTATAGTTTGGTTGCTCCCCAGTCTTCCCTGCACCACAAACTGGTTCCAGGTTGGAGCCCCCTCCCTAAGCAGCCTGGGAGTTTTATAGATCCCCGAGCCCTTCACTCACTACAGCTGAGCCAATGAAATAATCAGAGAGCCAAACAGGCTGAATACACAGCACAGCAGGAGAAACAGTCAGTGTAAAGCATGAATCTGGGACAATTATACCTCCCATCCTGGACACATCCCTTAGATCTTCCTGACCTCCTGTCACTATATGTATATATATATATATATATATATATACAATTTTTGGTATTTTTCTTTAAGCCACATATAAATCTTCATTTGAGGTGAAGGAACAGTTCCTAAGATAGATAGATAGATAGATGCAGTATATATATATATATATATATAGAGATGAGCGAAGTATTCAAAAATTCGATTCGACTGATTCGGCGAATTCGTAGAAAAATTTCGATTCGAGTCGAATATATTCGCTGTGAATTTAACTTAAAAAAGGGTGTTTCTAGGCTTCAGAGAGACTTAATATTAGTGCTGAACACTGTACCTTTAATTTAAATGCCCTTGGAGTCTGCTGGGGAAGAGAAATAATACTGTCAGTCAGTATGACATGCAGATGAGTGCCGTCGATCTTAGAATCACCGCACACTTCACTCATTTGGGCAGTCACGGGGCCAAAACCAGAGTGTGGAGCCACAGTGTGGCGGTGGAGGCAGCAGCAATGGGAGGCCATACAGCACCCTATGACAAAAATGGAAACCACCAGCAGTGTGAGGAGACCTGAAAGTGGCACATGGCAGAGTGTGGCGATAGAGACAGCAGCAATGGGAGGCCGTACAGGGACCCATGACACACTCTGGACCTGGCAGCAGCATGAGGAGGCGGTACAGGGGCCCATGGCAGATTACGGGCCTGGCAGCAGCATGAGGAGTCGGTACGGGGGCCCATGGCAGATTACAGGCCTGGCAGCAGCAATGGGAGGCCGTACAGGGACCCATGACACAATCTGGACGTGGCAGCAGCATGGGGAGGCGGTACAGGGGCCCATGACAGATTACGGGCCTGGCAGCAGCATTTGGAGTCGGTACGGGGGCCCATGACACACTCTGGACCTGGCAGCAGCATGAGGAGGCGGTACAGGGGCGCATGACAGATTACGAGCCTGGCAGCAGCAACTTGGACAGGAGGACGTTCAGTTTCTGCACCGTCTGGTGCGTGCTCGCAAACTGTTGTCTCTTGGAAACGGATTCCAAGAAAGACTGCTGATGGAATCCGTGAAGAGGAGTAGCAGGAGAAGGAGCATCTGAACGAGCGGAATATGCCAACAAGCGACAACAGAGGCCCATGGCAGATTAGGGGCCTGGCAGCAGCTATGGGAGGCCCGTAATCTGCCAGCACCCTATGACAAAAAATGGAACCCACCAGCAGTGTGAGGAGACCTGAAAGTGGCACATGGCAGAGTGTGGCGATGGAGACAGCAGCAATGGGAGGCCGTACAGGGACCCATGAGAGACTCTGGACTTGGCAGCAGCATGAGGAGGCGGTATAGGGGCCCATGGCAGATTAGGGGCCTGGCAGCAGCTATGGGAGGCCCGTAATCTGCCAGCACCCTATCACAAAAAATGGAACACACCAGCAGTGTGAGGAGACCTGAAAGTGGCACATGTTTGGGGCATGATTCATGGCGGATTTAGTCAGTTGTGTCAGGAACTGGTGGTTTGAAATCCAGACTAATCCACGCCTGATTCATTTTCACAAACGTCAGTCTCTCCACACTTTGGGTGGACAGTCGTGTCCTCCGCGGAGTTGCAATACCTCCTGCCGCACTAAACACGCGCTCCGATGCCACGCTACTGGCCGGGCATGACAGCCTTTCAAGGGCAAATTCAGCTAGTTGGGGCCAAAGGTCAAGTTTCGTTGCCCAGTAGTCAAGGGGATTGTCTACCTCGGTTGGCAGGGTGCTGTCCAAGTAGGCCTAAGCCTGTTGTTTGAGGTCCTGCTCCAGGTCCACCTGATGCTGCTGCTGCTGCTGCTGCTGCGGCTGGTTAGTAGTTTCCTCACTGCGCTGGTGAAGAAAGCTACTCATCATCGACTGCAGACTGAGGCAGCCGCTGCTGGTGGAGCTGCCACTGCTCCTACCACCCCACCCCTCCCCTGCTGCCATGGCAGCGGAACGCGAGCGCACAGGGCCCACAGTGTCTGAGGATGGACGTTGGCGCAGACAGGCAGAGACCAGCTGACTACATAGGTGGTTTTTATAGTACGTTATTTTGGCCTCCCTCTCAGCAGGTGTGAAAAAGGCCACCATTTTTGAACGGTAGCGAGGGTCCAACAAGGTGGACAGCCAAAAGTCATCCCTCTGTCTGATGGTTATTATTCGGCTGTCGCTACGCAAGCAACCGAGCATGCTATGGGCCATTTGTGCCAAGGAATGCGAGGGACTCCCTGCCTCCATCTCCACAGCATACTGCCACGGTGCGTCTGGGTCCTCTGTCTCCTCCTCCTCCTCCTCCTCTACCAGATGCTCCTGCTCCTCCACTCCTGTCCGCTGAGTGGAAAAACCACCCATTTCACTCAATAATTCCTGAGCACCAATGTCCTCCTCTACCTCCTCCTCTTCTTCCTGTCCTGCCCCCACAGGGGTCATGTGGCGTTGAGATCTGTGCGCCACGTCTACCGCACCCTGACCAGCCATTGTTAACAGCATTTGTTCCAGGACGTGCAACAGAGGAATGACGTCGTTCATCCCATAGTCCTGCCGACTCACGAATAGCGTGGCCTCCTCAAAGGGCCTGAGCAAGCGGCAGGTGTCACGCATGAGCTGCCAATGGCTGACATCTAAGTTACACAGGGAATACCTTTATCCGCTTTTAACATCAGGAAATCTGTGATGGCCTTTCGCTGTTCGTAAAGGCGGTCTAACATATGTAGGGTTGAATTCCACCTTGTTGCAACGTCACAGCATGAGGAGTCGGTATAGGGGCCCATGGCAGATTAGGGGCCTGGCAGCAGCTATGGGAGGCCCGTAATCTGCCAGCACCCTATGTCAAAAAATTCTACACACCAGCAGTGTGTGAGGAGACCTGAAAGTGGCACATGGCAGAGTGTGGTGATGGAGACAGCAGCAATGGGAGGCCGTACAGGGACCCATGACAGACTCTGGACCTGGCAGCAGCATGAGGAGGCGGTATATAGGGGCCTATGGCAGATTAGGGGCCTGGCAGCAGCTATGGGAGGCCCGTAATCTGCCAGCACCCTATGTCAAAAAATTCTACACACCAGCAGTGTGTGAGGAGACCTGAAAGTGGCACATGGCAGAGTGTGGCGATGGAGACAGCAGCAATGGGAGGCCGTACAGGGACCCATGACACACTCTGGACCTGGCAGCAGCATGAGGAGGCGGTATATAGGGGCCTATGGCAGATTAGGGGCCTGGCAGCAGCTATGGGAGGCCCTTAATCTGCCAGCACCCTATGTCAAAAAATTCTACACACCAGCAGTGTGTGAGGAGACCTGAAAGTGGCACATGGCAGAGTGTGGCGATGGAGACAGCAGCAATGGGAGGCCGTACAGGGACCCATGACAGACTCTGGACCTGGCAGCAGCATGAGGAGGCGGTATATAGGGGCCTATGGCAGATTAGGGGCCTGGCAGCAGCTATGGGAGGCCCTTAATCTGCCAGCACCCTATGTCAAAAAATTCTACACACCAGCAGTGTGAGGAGACCTGAAAGTGGCACATGGCATGAGAGACTCTGGACCTGGCAGCAGCATGAGGAAGCGGTATATAGGGGCCTATGGCAGATTAGGGGCCTGGCAGCAGCAATGGGAGGCCCATAATCTGCCAGCACCCTATGTCAAAAAATTCTACACACCAGCAGTGTGTGAGGAGACCTGAAAGTGGCACATGGCAGAGTGTGGCGATGGAGACAGCAGCAATGGGAGGCCGTACAGGGACCCATGACAGACTCTGGACCTGGCAGCAGCATGAGGAGGCGGTATATAGGGGCCTATGGCAGATTAGGGGCCTGGCAGCAGCTATGGGAGGCCCGTAATCTGCCAGCACCCTATGTCAAAAAACTGAACACACCAGCAGTGTGTGAGGAGACCTGAAAGTGGCACATGGCAGAGTGTGGCGATGGAGACAGCAGCAATGGGAGGTCTCCCATTGTCCCAACATGGCCCAAATAGTCCCAACATGGGCCCCCTGGCCACGCTTGACTTTCTGGCCACATAGTCGACATACGGCTACGTTTACTTCCTCGGGCGGCTTGACGAAAAATTGCCACACCGCCGAGTAGGAAACTTTGCCCCCGATACTCCTCACTGGCTGACTGCTGCTTCCTCCGTGCACACCGGCACCACTACTGGCCGTGGTGGTAGGCTGCAGTGGAGCTGGTGCTCTACTCCGTGGCCGTTTGGCTAGACTGACACTGCTTCCACTGACACTGCTGCGACCCTCCTGCTGTCTCCTGGGCAACCCACCGACTGTTTTGCTCGCTGCCAAGCTGCCACCCTCTTCTCCTGATGATGCGGAAGAAATTGCCTGATGACGACGAGGCTGCCAAGTGCGATCAACCTCCTCATCATCAAGTAGGGTCTCCGCCTCACTACTAGCCCCCTCGGCTGCGTCTGGGTCAGGAGACAGACCTGTCTCTAGACCGGCTACCGGGCCACTCTCCTCGCCACTACTTCTTCGCCTAGCTGCTGAAAAGGCGGATGTCTCCCCCCGTTCCTGACCGCCCTCTGTTAGCTCTTCCTCACTGTACAGTGGGGCTGAGCCCACAGCATGCGATACTTCGCTTGGTGAGGGAACACCAAAGGACAGGGGCAGGTAGAGGACACGTGATTTCAGTGGGCTAGGTCCCGGGCCATGCCAACTAACGGTTGTGTCTGACGTACCCACCGACCGTTGGCTGTAGGTGTCAGAGGTGACCTGGGAAGAGGAAGACGACCGAGCCAACCAATCGACGACGGCAGGGTTGTCGGTGGAGACACGACCGCTGGATGACACCGGGAGCACTGGCCTCTGGCTGCGAATAGTGCTGCCTCGACCCCTTCCTCTGCTGCCACGTCTGCTCGCTCCTAAAACATTGCCTCCTCTGCCACTCCTCTGCATGTTGTCTGACATACTCTTTAATTAAACGATTATGTGTCCCTGAGTAACAATTCTGTGTCCCTGAGTAACAATTCTGTGTCTGTGCGAGTAACAATTCTGTGGCCCTAAGTAACAGTTCTGTGGCCCTCAGTAACAATTCTGTGTCCCTGATTAACGTTTCTGTGGCCCCAAGTAACAGTTCTGTGGCCCTCAGTAACAATTCTGTGTCTGTGCGAGTAACAATTCTGTGGCCCTAAGTAAAGTTTCTGTGGCCCTAAGTAACAATTCTCTGGCACTCAGTAACAATTCTGTCTGTCCCTGAGTAACAATTCTCTGGCACTCAGTAACAATTCTGTCTGTCCCTGAGTAAAAATTCTGTGGCCCTAATTAAAGTTTCTGTGGCCCTAAGTAACAATTCTCTGGCACTCAGTAACAATTCTGTCTGTCCCTGAGTAACAATTCTCTGGCACTCAGTAACAATTCTGTCTGTCCCTGAGTAACAATTCTCTGGCACTCGGTAACAATTCTGTCTGTCCCTGAGTAACAATTCTCTGGCACTCAGTAACAATTCTGTCTGTCCCTGAGTAAAAATTCTGTGGCCCTAATTAAAGTTTCTGTGGCCCTAAGTAACAATTCTCTGGCACTCAGTAACAATTCTGTCTGTCCCTGAGTAACAATTCTCTGGCACTCCGTAACAATTCTGTCTGTCCCTGAGTATGAATTCCGTGGCCCTAACTAGCGTTTCTTTGTCCCTAAGTAAAGTTTCTGTGGCCCTCAGTAACAGTTCTGTGTCTGTGCGAGTAACAATTCTGTGTCTGTGCGAGTAACAATTCTGTGGCTCTAAGTAAAGTTTCTGTGGCCCTAAGTAACAATTCTCTGGCACTCAGTAACAATTCTGTCTGTCCCTGAGTAACAATTCTCTGGCACTCAGTAACAATTCTGTCTGTCCCTGAGTAAAAATTCTGTGGCCCTAAGTAAAGTTTCTGGGGCCCTGAGTAACAATTCTCTGGCACTCAGTAACAATTCTGTCTGTCCCTGAGTAACAATTCTCTGGCACTGAGTAACAATTCTGTCTGTCCCTGAGTAAAAATTCTGTGGCCCTAAGTAAAGTTTCTGTGGCCCTAAGTAACAATTCTCTGGCACTCAGTAACAATTCTGTCTGTCCCTGAGTAACAATTCTCTGGCACTCAGTAACAATTCTGTCTGTCCCTGAGTAAAAATTCTGTGGCCCTAATTAAAGTTTCTGTGGCCCTAAGTAACAATTCTCTGGCACTCAGTAACAATTCTGTCTGTCCCTGAGTAACAATTCTCTGGCACTCAGTAACAATTCTGTCTGTCCCTGAGTAAAAATTCTGTGGCCCTAAGTAAAGTTTCTGTGGCCCTGAGTAACAATTCTCTGGCACTCCGTAACAATTCTGTCTGTCCCTGAGTATGAATTCCGTGGCCCTAACTAGCGTTTCTTTGTCCCTAAGTAAAGTTTCTGTGGCCCTCAGTAACAGTTCTGTGTCTGTGCGAGTAACAATTCTGTGTCTGTGCGAGTAACAATTCTGTGGCCCTAAGTAAAGTTTCTGTGGCCCTAAGTAACAATTCTCTGGCACTCAGTAACAATTCTGTCTGTCCCTGAGTAACAATTCTCTGGCACTCAGTAACAATTCTGTCTGTCCCTGAGTAAAAATTCTGTGGCCCTAAGTAAAGTTTCTGTGGC